>NW_007260310.1:208913-259262 GCF_000164805.1 Carlito syrichta
CATAATTTTATTGCACTTTGCAGCTATTGTAGTGTTTACAGATTTATGTGTGTTCTTTTGTTTTGAGTCTGAGTCTCACTCCATCTCCCAGGCTGGAGAGCGAGCAGTGGCACACTCAGTGTCAACCTTCTGGGATCAGGCGATACTTCCACCTCAGCCTTCAAAGTAGCTGGAAGTACAGGTACACGCCACCATGCCTGGATAATTTTTTTGATATAATGTAGAGACGAGTTCTTACCATGTTGCCCAGGCTGGTCTCAAACTCCTGCGCTCAGATAATCCTCACACCTCAGCCTCCCAAAGTGCTGGGATTGCAGGTTTGAGCCACCACACCCAGTCAGATTTATGGTCTGTGGCAATCCTGTGTTGAATAATTCAATCAGTGCCATATTTCCAACAGCATATGATCACTTTATGTCATGTATCACATTTTGGTACTTACTATATTTTACAATTTCTCATTATTATTATGATAATCTATGATTAGTGATCTTTGATGTTGCCATTAACAAAGGACAAAATTACAACACATTTAAAGATCTTAATGGGCTTTTTTTGCAAATCTAGAATAAGATTACTTCATTCTATTAAATAAAATAAGAGCTGAGCAGAAGAGGTTGGCTTTATAGACAAAATGGGCTTCAAAAACCAGAAGCAAAAACAAAAAATAATCAGACAAACAAAAAAAATAGTACATTAGTTTCTTTGGAGAGAAAAATAGAAAAAAATTATTAATTAACATAATTTTACTTCAGGCTACCTTTTTTTATGTGTGTAAGAATTAAAGCTGAAGAGCTTTATTCTCATGCCACTAGAAGATTTCAAACTGGCCAGTTTGGAAAATTTGGTTGTTATAGCTTTCTTGATTTCTGGAAAGATCAGACAACAACTAATTTAGGTTGGGTTACATAGAAGATAAGTGTTCATGATTCCATTTTGATATTTAGTCTGTTCTGTTAAGCCTACTCCGGGAGCTTAGTCCAAAACAATGAACTACTATAATTTTTATTTGAGACTATTGCAATTGTTCTGAGATACCATGAACCACATCCTTATATGACTGCAAACCTAATTGATAAATGTGTGTGTTCTGACTGCCCGAACAACTGAATAAGTTTAGTGAAAAAGGTATGTTGAAAGGTGAGACAGGCTGTAAGAGCCACTGTAAGCTAAGGCTCTTACATCAAGTATGCAAGTTGTAAATGCAAAAAAAAGTTATTGAAGAGAATCAACACTGCTGCTCCAATAAGCACATGAATAATAATTTTTTTTTTTTAAGAAGAAGGAGCAGTCTTACCGCGGATATGGAGAAAATATGAGTGGTCTGAATAGAAGAGCAAACCAGACACAACATCTCCCTAAGCCAAAGCCTAACTCAAAATAAGGCACAAACTTTCCAGTTCTATAAAGGGTCAGAAAGGTGACAAGGCTACAGGGGGAAAAAAAAGGTTTGAATTAGGAGAAGTTAGTTCATGAAATTAAAAAAAAAAAGAAGAAGTCATCTCCATAACATAAAAGGGCAAAGTAAAGCAGCAAGTACTTTTGTAGAAGCTGCAACGCATTATCCAGAAGACACAGCTAAGATAATTGATGAAGGTGGCTGTAATCAACAACAAATTTTCAGTGTGGACAAAACAACAAATTTATATTGGAAGATGATGCCACCTAAGACTTCCTTTTTTTTTTTTTAAGTTGGAGTCTCACTCTGTCACCCAGACTGGAGTGCAGTGGCATGCTCACAGCCACCGCATCCTCGACCTGTTGGACTCAGGCAAGCCTTCCACCTCAGCCTTCCAATAGCTGGAACTACAGGTGTGCCCCACCATGTCGGGCTAATGTTTTTATGTTTATTGTAGAGGTGAGGTCTCACCAGGTTGCCCAGGCTGGTCTCAAACCCCTGGGCTCAGGCAATTCTTTAGCCTCAGCCTCCCAAAGTGCTGGGATTACAGGCTTGAGCCACCGCACCCAGCGACCTAGAACTTTCATAGCCATAAAGGGTCAGTGTCAGCATTCAAAGAAGCTGACTGTCTTATTAGAGGCTAATGCAGTTTATGACTTTAAGTTAAAGGCAATGCTTATTTGTCAACAAAACCTAGGGCTTTTATAAATGATGCTGAATCTATTCTACCTGGGCTCTATAAATGGAACAACAAAGCCTAGATGACAGCACATCTATTTATAGCATGGTTTACTGAATATTATAAGCCGACTGTTGAGATTACTCAGGAAAAAAATCCTTTCAAAAGATCTGTTCATTGACAACATACCTAATAATCCAAGAGTTATGATGGAGATATACAAGGAGATAAATGTTGTTTTCAGGCCTACTAACTCAATAGCCATTATGCTATTAGATTTTATAAAGCTATAGCTGCTCTGGTCATTCTTCTGACTGATCTGGGAAAAAGTAAGTTGAAAATCTTCTGGAAAAAATTCACCAGTAGGGATATCATTAATAACACAGGTGATTCACAGACGAAGGTCGAAATATCAACATTAACAAGAGTTTAAAAGATTCTGATTCCCACTCTCATGGATGCCATTGAGTGGTTCAGGTCTTCAATGGAGGAAGTCATTGCAGACAAGATAGATATATCAAGAGAACTAGAATTAGAAGTGGAACCTGAAGATGGGACCATATTGCTGCAATCTCATAATAAACCTTGAATGAATCAAGACTTGCTTCTTATGAATGAGCAAAGAAAGTGGATTCTTTAGATGGAATCTATTCCTTGTGAAGATGGTGTGAACATTGTTGAAATGACCACAGAAGGTTTAGAATATTACATTCACTTAGTTGGTAAAGCAGCAGCGGCAATTGAGAGGATTGACCTCAATGCTGAAAGAAGTTCTAATATGAGTTCAACGTTATCAGACAACATTACATGTTACAGATAAATCTTTCATGAAAGGAAGAGTCAACCAACAGACTTCATTGTTGCCTTTTTTTTTTTTAGAAATTGCAGGCCGGTTTCAGTGGCTCAGCCTGTAAAAAACCAGCACTTTGGGAGGCCGAGGCAAGAGGATTGCCTCAGCCTGTGGGTTTGAGACCAACCTGGGCAACTTGGCGAGCCCTCGTCTCTACAGTAAATCAAAAATTAGTCAGGAGTGGTAGCACGTTCCTGTAGTTCCAGTTACTTGGAGGGCTGAGGTGGAAGGATCGCCGGAGCCCAGCAGGTTGATGCTGGGTTGGCTGTGAGTGTGTCACTCTACTCCTGCCTGGGCAACAGAGTGAGACTCCAACTCAAAAAAAGAAATTGCAACAGCCACCCCAGTCTTCAGAAGCCACCACTCTGAACAGTCAGCAGTCATCAACATTGAAGTAAGACCCCCATAAGCAAGAAAAGTATGACTTGTTGAAGGCGCAGATCATTGTTCGCAATAATTAAGTAATGTACAGTATGTAGACATAATGCTATTGCACACTTAGTAGACCACAGCATAGTGCAAACATAACTTTTATATATACTAGTAAATCAAAAATGTATGTGACTTATTTATTGTGGTATTTGCATAATTCTTGTTGTCTAGAACCAAACCTGCATATCTCCGAGGTACGCCTATATATGTTTTGCTTCAGAAAAATATTTTAAGCATTCAGTAAATTAAATTAGTTTGAAATTTTGGAAAATATAAATATGCATTTAAAGAGAATCAAAAAATGTAAAACTTTTCCACCTTGAGATTTTTTCATATAATTTTATGTTAATAAAATATCAATTTTAAATAAACAAAATAACTATGCTACATAATTTCTGTTGTTTGCATTCTAAAATGATGCAATTTGTTGTTTAGAATGACCATATTTACAATATACTGAAAATTATTTAATTGTAACATAATTTTGTGACAAAAACATTTAATGGCAAAGTGTATATACGCAAAAGATCATAGCTTATAGGATTTCTTAAAAGGTAATTATGCAAAATATTTGAAGCTACCAGTACAAATGGTAAAAGCAAAGACATAGATCTGGTGTGAAGAGAGCAGAGATGAGGCAAGATATAGGTTACTCATTGAAGAAGTGATGGGATTGATATTTTTCAGTGGCAGAGGTAGGTATAAACATGTGGAAGTAGAAAGGAGCATGAAGACTATAGAGAAATTCAACCATAAGTTAGAAAGTGTGTTGGAAATATCAGGAAGTTAGATTGAAAAATTGGTTGCAGAATTATAGAATTATGGCCAAACATGGTGGTTTATTCCCTTAATCCCAGCACTTGGCGAGTCTGAAGCAGGAAGATTGCTTGAGCCCAGGAGTTCAAGATCAGCCTGGGCAACCTAGTAAGAATCATCTTTACAAAAAATTAGCTGAGTGTGGTGGCATGCACATGTAGTCCCAGCTACTCAGGAGCCTGAGGTAGAAGGTTTGCCTGAAGCCAAAAGATCAAGGCTGCAGTGAACCATGATTGTCACTGCATTCTAACCTGGGCAACAGAGTAAGACCCCAACTCAAAATACACACACACACACACACACACACACACACACACACACACAGAGAATTACTTAAAAATTAAACAAAATAATTTGGGGCTTGATATGTACGTTAATATATGCTGAAAGTTTTTGAGTTTGAGAGTGAAATAATAATGGCAATAATTATATTTGCATACATTTAATCACACATAGTTATATTTATATAATATATGGAATTCATAGATTTATATTTTAAAATTCATTATATATCATTATTGTGTTAATCATATTAATGGAAAGTATGGGACAACATAAGTATAATATATTGTGATTATAATTATTACTTTTTAGCCATGACATGCATTTTTATATAATCATTTAAGGAAAACAAAATTTGCCCAATGTCACACAGCGTTGGTGAGAGAGTCAGGAAGATCCAGGTGAAAGTGTAAAATGAGACTAAAAAATGCCTCAGGGGACGATTGTAAGGGGTATTCATATGTCTTAGGGATATTTAGAAAATATGTCACCACTTTGGTGGTTCATCACAATATAACATTGGCTATATGGAAAAGAATGTTAGGATGTGCTCATCTCCTTAGCCACAATCTTTGTATCCACTTCTTATGAGCTTGCCCACGTTCAGGTTAGCACATACATACAGTCCTACTCTGTGTCTATGGTTTGGAAAGTTTTAAGTAAATATTAACTTAGTACAAAGTATGTTTATACTTGACAAAATGGTCATAAAGTATAGATGGTGCTTACTGCTTACAAAATTAATTTTCACACATTTAATCTCTGTTCTCAAATTCAGCACTATAAGCAAAAGGAGAACAAGAATAGAAACAAAAATTTTGATGTCATTACTTCAGGAATGATTACAGAAAGCACACAAAACTCATCTCTTAGAATCCAGTGCATATAAAAGGGGAAGACAAAGGCCAAACCTTAGAAAATTTCTAGCGGTGAAATAAAACAAATGTAGCCAAGGAATAAAAACAAAATATGAATTAGCTATGTTGAAAGGCATTCAGAACAATGCACTGTCCAGCAAAGGAAAAAAAAATGCACATTTAGGGAAGGCTATCATTAATAGTGAAAAACAAATAAACAAAATATAAAGAAATCAGAAAGAGGGAGGGAAAAGAATATTAGTTACTTCTGAGACTGGTAATCTATTGATGAAAATCCAGAATATATTCAGAAAGGTGGAAGGGACAAAAGCAAGAGAGCGTGCACTCCAAAAGATGGAGGAGAGAAACAAAAGCTGATAGTTTTGATTACTCATTTGAGAATGTTGGTGTAGAAAGAGTTATTTGCTGTAAATAAAGCAGGTAGCATAGTCTAGACTCACATTAAACTTTAATAACCCAACTGTATAATTACTTTATAATGAATTATATGCTTTCTGAATCAGTGACACCTATCTAGGTGCTGAGATAAAGGAATTCCACTTCAAAACCACACATTGCTCATGTGCCACCTGGGAATATACACATATATTCTGAAATTTCAGATTGAGAGCACCCAAAACACATTATGAGTATTTCTCTTGGAAAATAGTTGCCCTTAATTTTTATTAAAAAATATAGATTGACATTAGCCTGGTAATATGATACTTGTGACTTCAGGAAGAGATTAACACCTTCCTAAAATAGTGATCTGATGATTTTAAATGGTTATTGTGATCTCCTCTATATTTATTACAGTAGAGCATATTTTCATCACAATATTTTACCTATTTTATCCCAAAGTTACAACCATAACATAAAAAGAGAACTAGATACATACTGAAAAAATATTGAGCATTTTACTAAAACCCAATATCTTTTAGATACAAAAGCAACATTCAATTCCATAAAATATATCTGAAATGTTTAAAACTCATTTATCTATTTGAACACAGCAGTTATTTAATCTACCTACTATCAATAATTTATCTTATGTAATGTTAACATGGTAGAAGCATTCTTCCAAGCACTTAAAAGATTAAATAATATAATATTCACAACAGCAACAATATGAGATAGATAATAACTGAATCTTAGCTACCAATAAAGATTGTAAATAAAATTGCATGGATATACATTACTGCAAAATGTATGTGTGCATATATATTTGTTTTAAGTGATCAGAAAATATTGATAGTCAAATCTTTCTGCATAAAAGCAATTTTTTTTTTTGCAGAAGTGAAATATTTCTGCTTCTTTGTCCTAACTGTAGGGAAGTACTAAGACAGTTTAATTTTACATGTCTTAAGAGAGAAGGTTGAATTTTTGTTTTCAAGTGGAAATTTCACTGTAACCTTCAAGATCATTTTATGTTACTGTAATAAAATGATAGACAAGCTGAAATATTTGAGAAATGCAAATTTTGGAAAAAAGAAAGTTAAAGAGAAGTAAAGGTATCAATTTGAGATTGATGGCTATAAGAAAGAGTGAATTTCAAACATTTTAAACAAGTGAATCCTCAAAACTACTGACATTTACATATGGAAGTTAGGATTACATAATGTTTGAACTTGCACATGTATCTGATATCTATCATATTTGTTATGGAATTTTCCATCACTGATGTTTCTGTGAAGTATATTTGCTATGATTGAACTTGTTCAATCTTGTGTTTACAAGGCAAATTCACCAACAATATTGTGACATACAAAATTATATATTATTATAATTCATTGAGACTGTTTTCTTCCCAAGAATTCCCAAGATGTAAGTGGCTGAGATGGAAAATGTGTGCTGCAGTAAGTTGTTGGAGACATGGAATAAGGGTCATGAAAGTCCAAAAAGCATTTCTTAAATGATTTTTATATAGAATTGCCTCTTACGTATTTGATACCGTTAACAATCTTTCATATTTTTGAGATAAAACTTCTTTTCAGTATAACTGCTTTTTTAATCTCAAATAAGATTGCCATGTTATTTTAAAAATTACATTTTGACATTATGGTTTTACATGAAGATCTACTCATTGGTTTACTTCCATTCACTTGCCATGCCAATGTTTCGTTGAGCTAAAATATTTCTTTTCTTTTTTTTCTTTTCTTTTCTTTTTTTTTTTTGAGTTGGAGTCTCATTCTGTCGCCCAGACTGGAGAGCAGTGACCGCTCCCGGCCACCGCAGCCTCAACCTGCTGGGCTCCGGCGATCCTTCTGCCTCAGCCTTCCGAGTAGCCAGAATTACAGGCGTGTGCTACCATGCCCGGCTAGTTTTTGATTTATTGTAGAGACGAGGGCTTGCCAAGTTGCCCAGGTGGGTCTCAAACCCGTGAACTCAGGCAATCCACTCGCCTTGGCCTCCCAAAGTGCTGGGAGGACAGGGTGAGCCACAAAGTATTTCTTTAAAAATAGCTCTAGAGCTGTGATGTCAACAAGATCCAAGCCCTCATACTACTACAGACATAAATTTTTTAAATGTCCAGACTGAATAAAATTACTTTATAGGAGCTTGAGAAAACAGTTAAAGGTCTACAACAACCAAACAAATGTCCAATCAAGAAAAAGAATCACATTCAAAACAACAGAAAAACTCATGATGTTTTTACTAGCCCTTGCTGCAGGCCGTCCACAAGTCGGAAAAAAGGGGTAACTCGGCTCCAAGTTCCCTCCTTATAGTCTGTTTCCTGAGACATTTTTCTTCTACAAAGAATAGTTAATAATGAACTAAATTGTCATTTCAGATGACTTATAATACAAGTTTATTCTTTAACAATTTGACAACCTTAAGAATGAAACTTGAAATACTTTATTGTTAGTCTGAGAGCCTTATAGTAAGTTAGGTAGATTGATATGAATATGAAGAAAGATATGACTATAATGATGAGTATAAATAGAAATATATGTCTCTTCTCTCTCTCTCTCTCTCTCTATATATATATATATAGCAATAGAGACAAATACTTGAAGGAAATTTTGAACTTTAATATTCTTATAGTAATTTAATTAAGCAGGTTTAGATGCCATTAACTTACTTGAAGTCTAAACAATTGAAAATTAAATATCTTTAAAATAATTTATTAACATTTTATCTCTAATATTTTCTTATGAGTAATAGTAAGATTTTGCCTTGGTTAGTTTCATTATAACCTTGATTGTATTCAGTAGAAACTACTTGAACACAGGGAAGTTGTAAGTAGATGACATATTGAGGCTATTATCAGAATTAATAAGTTATATGTTATATTTATTTCTTCATAATTATAGTGTTGACTGAAACATCTTGAACTTTTTTCCTCTTTTAGTTTTTTTTTCAAGAGTTTCATATCTGGTGAGTGCACTTCAAAGCACAGCAGCTGCTGGAAACGCAGGTGAAGGCTATGTGAGAGGGCATATATTTAAAAATATATCTTTAGTACAAAAATCATGCCCCCTTTACAGGTCCTCACCCTCACCGTTTTTACTTTTCATTCATTTATAGCAGCTTCGTAAATTGAGCCCTAAAAGAAAGTTCTGGGCTCAGTGCTTATTCATGTCGTACAATACAAAAGTTACTAAACTTAGTTTTATCTTTCTTATGTTAAAGATAAATAATATCCAGCACTTTATGTCTCATATACAGTGCCAAATAATTCAGTTAATTGCAGTCCTTGAGGCAATCATTATATAACCAGTAGCCAAACATCAGTGTGATTTTGTACATGTGGGTAGGATGTAGAACTTTGTAACACCTGGATAAGTGGGGATAATATTTTACTCGAATTCCATGGAGTTCTTTAAAAAAGAAGCACCTTGGTGCATTTGCTTTGGAACACTTTAATGTATTTTCTTTGTGAAAGACCTTTTAGCCTTCTCTCCCAGTTTCTAAAATATCTATTAGGGTTACTCAGTGTTTTGACAGAGAACTATTATTTTTTTTCTTTACTTTGTCAAAAAGAATTCTCCCTATGAATATTTAAAAATTTTAGCATATAAATTATATCTCTGACATTTACAGGTGTTAATGATTTGCATTTAAAAACATTTAATAAGAATTAAAATTGCTAATGATGATTGCAAATTTAGAATATCAAGGGCTAATGATTTTTTTTTTCAAAAATACAAGCAAGATTACAGAAATATCTGTAGGTTTTTTTTCTTCCAAATTGCACTTTCCTTTTCTTCATAATACAAAGCCCATCTGTGGATCCATGCATTTGCCTAATAAATATGGGAAAGGGGCAGGTGTGAATCTGTAGACTGGAAACTCAGAGAGAAAAAGATGGATGTGCTGATTTGTTTTTGTATACCTGCCCAAAAACTAAGGGATGAGTGTAATCTAATGATCATAAATAATAGACATCCTCATCAGCTGGGATGGGAAAGGAAATGGCAGTGATCATCATCAGAGGGAGGAGAACCAGCTGTTGCTGCTACCAGTGAACAGAATTAGAGGAAATCTCTTTCCAAACCACCCAAGAAGAGCTGTTGGACAACCATGAGTCTCTGTCTCTTTCACCAAAAAGTTAGCTTACTAAGTCAAACAAAATCAAAACTTTCTTTTCCCAAAATACATAGACACTGGAGAGTACATTTATAGTACAAGGGAAAATAGATTACTGAGACATTCATCAATACCACTCCCATTCTCTTTTAAAGGTTTAATGATTCTCTCCTGTTTTTGCCTTCCCAGAGGCAAGAGATGCAAAAACCAAGCCTGCTTCTTTTTTCTCAGGACAGTAAATAGCTAGTTATTTACAGTCATGTATAGATTATTAAGTAAAAACAAATGAGACTGTTTGAATTCTTTGTGTTATTGGTAGTTATCATGGCTATCAAATAAATATACTTCTATAATTATGAAAATAATGTGTCCAGTTGTTTTTTAAAACTCAAAACAATTTTCATGTGTGTTTTTCTGTATTGTCATGACAAGTATTGGAGGTCAGTAAGGAATGTATTATTAAACCAGTTAACACATCAAGATAAAATAGATGTTAAAGTCATAAAATTAGTGAAAGAGTCTTGACTAAATGTTACCTGTCTTCTAAGTTCTTCAGTATTTCCATATCTATTTCATATTGTTTAACAATATGATAGAGTTTTCTGATACTGCACACACAGGGTCCTCCGTGTTTCTGTTCTGGGGGAACACACACACTAACCACCCAGAAGGCCTCTGGCTGAGACACAAACAAAGTCTTCTAGAAATAAAGCATTTATTTGATTTTTGAACAATTAAAAGATATATATAATAGTTCTTTAAATCACCGCTTAGCATTCATTTTTATGACTGCCATTTTTTCTTACAAATAACACTCTCATATTTATACTTTCAGATAATTAAAGATTTCCAAGAAAAGATCTCTTTGCTATGATTTAGACTCACATTTATTATTTAGACTCACATTTGCATATTCATAAACACTTCACTGAGAAGTAGTAACCTGTTTCTTTTTTTTTTTTTTTTTTTTTTGAGTTGGAGTCTCACTCTGTCGCCCAGACTGGAGTGCAGTGGCCGCTCCTGGTCACTGCAGCCTTGACCTGCTGGGCTCCGGCGATCCTTCCACCTCAGCCTTCCAAGTAGCTGGAACTACAGGCACACTACCATGGCCCGGCTGATTTTTTTTGATTTATTGTAGAGATGAGGTCTCACCAAGTTGCCCAGGTCGGTCTCGAACCCGCGGGTTTAGGCACTGTTTCTACTTTCAAATAAAATTCACTTTCCATACTGACTACACACAAACACTTAAAATATATTAACAGCATACCAATTTGTATTGAGACACATATTGACACATGTTAGTGCAGCTACTGAAATTGGTCACATTTCAACAATCAATGAAGAAAACTAAGTTACAATTAAAACATATCTGCGTCGGGGCTCGGTGGCTCAGCCTGTAACCCAGCATTTTGAGAGGCTGAGCCCCTGGGGTTTGAGACTAGCCTGGGGAAATTGGCGAGCCCTAGTTTCTACAATAAAGCAAAAATTAGCCGGGCTCGGTGGCTCAGCCTGTAATCCCGAGCCTTTGGGAGGCTGAGGTGAGTGGATTGCCTGAGCCCGCGGGTTCGAGACCTGCCTGGGCAAGTGGCAGACCTCATCTCTACAATAAATAAAAAAATCAGCCAGGCGTGGAAGCGCATGCCTGTAATTCCGGCTACTCGGAAGGCTGAGGCGGAAGGATCGTCGGAGGCCAGTGGGTCGAGGCTGCGGTGGCGGGAGCGGCCACTGCATTCCAGTCTGGGCGACAGAGTGAGACTCCAACTAAAAAAAAAAAAAAAAAAAATTAGCCTGCTGTGGAGGCCCGTCTGTAGTTCTGGCTACTTGGAAGGTTAAGGCAGAAGGATTGCCGGAGCCCAGAAGGCAAGGCAGGGGTGGTCGTAGGTGTGCAATGCACTCCAGTCTGGGCGACAGAGTGAGACCCCAACTCAAAAAAAATAAAAAATAAAAAAGTATCTGCTATAATGCTTCCCTAAAGTAAATGCATTATGTTAAGATAATGATATTAGCCGGGCTCGGTGGCTCAGCCTGCAATCCCGTGCCTTTGGGAGGCTGAGGTGAGTGGATTGCCTGAGCCCGCGGGTTCGAGACCTGCCTGGGCAGCGAGACCTCATCTCCACAATAAATCAAAAATTCAGCCGGGCGTGGTAGCGCGCACCTGTAGTTCCAGCTGCTTGGAAGGCTGAGGCGGAAGGATCGCCGGAGCCCAGCAGGTCAAGGCTGCAGTGACCAGGAGCGGCCACTGCACTCCAGTCTGGGCGATCGAGTGAGACTCCAACTCAAAAAAAAAATAAAAAAAAGATAATGATATTACTCATGAGGCTTGGCTTCAACTCAATAAAATATCAAGAGTATGGAGAAAGATAGATAATCAAATATATATTTGGATCAAAATAAAAATATAACTTTAAAAGTCATACAACTTCAATGGTAATCTTGATCTATCTCTCTGTTCTTCCCTTGTAATAATAATAAAATAGTCAGGAATTCTTTATTAGGGAGAACAAAAATGTCCTTTATTTCTAAATATTTAAAGCAATGGCAATATCCACTAGTGGTTCAAAGACTCTAGGAGTTGCTAAAACTGGTTGTTATTAATTTATTTATTTTTTTAGCATAAAGCACATTTTTACTACAAAGAACTTTGATTTCATGAAACTTACAGAAACTTCTTTGAATTGACATTGCATGTTACTAATTAGTGTTTTGATTTCCTGAATACTGAATGCATAATTCTTTTTTTGAATTGAAATAGAATGTAACAAATTTTACTTTAGATTTAATTGAGATCTGGTTGCAGATAAATTCAGCCAAGTTCAAATGTTGTAAATGTATTTTAAATTATTAAGGATTTTGGACTAGATGATATATGCACAAGTAAATTAAAATTTAATCTGCATGGGTGTTTATATATTGAAAAGCAAATCTTCTAGTACTCTTTTGTCCCTTGAGACTCAAATTTCTATAGTTGTTACCATAAATGGAGAAATCATTCTCAGTTTGCTTGTGTATTCATTCAGGAATTGTCATGTATTGTTTTCTTTTATCTTTCTATACCATATGCTACACTCCATAGACCTTGTTCTACAGTTGATTTTTCCATGACATTGTACCTTGGTGGTAGAGTTCATCTCATTTAGCAGCTGTGATATATGTTGTTTGTCTATTTGTTTTAGTTTATTTGGTTTTCTTTGTTTTGTAGAATTCCACTGCATGGTCATAAACTGTATTTGCGAGTTTTCTGTTAGTAGACATTAAATTTGTTTATCATGTTTTGTTACTACAAATATATTCCAAAACTGGTATTACACATTCTTAATTTCACACATATGTCCACAGGCTCAAAGTTACGTAAAATGATTTCTAAAAATTGAATTGTTAAAGCTTAGTATATGACAAGTTATAATTTTCATAGCTATTAATTACTTAGACAAAACCATATGGGAATGTTTCTGGTCCCTATACTTTGGCATCACAATATTATCTCATTTAACTTTCTTAATCTGGTGAAAAATAAATTTCATAATTAAATTTTGCAATTAATTTAATATAATTTAGAGTGAAATTTTTAAAAAGTTATTTGTATTTATTGTCTTCTAGAATTTGCCAGTTATGTCCCTAATCATTTGAAACTATCTCATTTATCATTTATTAAATGTTAATTGTAATGAATGTACAATAGCTATACATTGTGATAGGGTATATTTGATATTTTGCTACAAGCATAAAATGTGCAATAATCAAATCAGGGTAATTGTTATATCTATCACTCAAACATTTATCATTTCTTTGCCTTGGGAGCATTCCAAAGTCACTCCTTTAGTTATTTAAAAATAAGGAATAAATTATTGTTAACCTGTGTTTAGCATTCGTTTTATTCCTTCTACTTAACTGTATTTTTGTAACAATTAACTAATCCCTGTTTATTCCCTCCTCCCACACACCATTCCCTGCCTCTGGTAACCATCTTCCCTATCTTTTGTCATGAGAAACAAACTTAGCTTCCACATACAAGTGAGAACCTGCAACATGTGTCCTTTTGCACCTTGCTTGTTTCACTTAAACTATCCACAGCTATACCCACGTGGTAGCAAATGACAGAATTTTATTATTTTTATGGCTGAATAATATTTCAGTGTATATAATAGCACATTATCTCTGGCTATTCATCCATTGATGGGCACTTTGATTTTATATCTTGGCTAATAGGAATAGTTCTACAATAAACTTGAGAGTGTAGATATCTCTTTGACATACTGATTTTTTTTTTTTCTTTATAAATGTCTAGTAGTGGGATTGTTCATATGGTGGATCATATGGGTGGCAAATATTTTCCCAGTTGAAATTTGTGTGCTCTGAGGTTTCTTACAGTAAAATTTTGTAATCAAAACTGTAATAATTTATTTAGCAGATTTATCAACTTGGATTTCAAGATTGTGATTTTTAATATCTTGATTTAAGTGTATATTTGCTTAATATTTCATGATTCTTTTCTAATAATTTTGTGGTGCATTGATAATGTTTAAATATATTATTGTTCGTGTATTTGTGGTTAAATTGCTACAAAGAGTGAAAGATGAAAAAAATTGGTTTGTCTTTGTTAGATAACTACACAGCAATTCCAATGAGTTTGTGAATAATTTATTGATGACCCTCTAATTTTGAATGCCACTTTTATCATATATTAAAACAATTTTATTTATGATCTTTATTGCATTGGTCTATGTGCAGCTAACCCATAGCTTAAATTGATAGCTCCACAGTCTATTCTAGTATCTAATAAGAATAATTTCTAAATATTTGTTTTGAAATATTACTTCCCAATTTTCTACTTACATTTTTGTATCAACTTTACATTTGGCTAATATACTTGAAGCTACTGTCAAATTTTGAGATGAAATTAAAAAGACCTTGAATTTTCAAAAATATATGTTAAATAATAAAGAGATAACCAAATTAATTATTTGATTTATATAATTTATTAGAAAACAAAATTAATTATATATTAAAAATTCAATTATCATACCAATAAAAAATTACCTAGGAGTAATCTTAGCACAAAATACTCAATTTGTATTTACAACTTCATAAAACTTAAAGGAAAAAACAACAGAACATCTAAATCAATGATATTCTTTCTCAGAAAATGCAATTCTAAATCACTCTTTCAACATTCATTACAAATAAAACAAATTATTTCTTCTATTCATCTGGCATCAAAGACACATGATTTTCCCAGATATTTTAAAGAATAACCAAAAGATAAGCTGTGTTTGGTAGCCAGAATAATTGTGAAATTACTTTTATTAAGTAGCATGATGTGTTTGCTGGTATATACTAATAGATCAATGAAACATTAAAAAGTATGAAAAACATATCAATTTATTATCATAAAGGTGATATTTCAAAAAATGGATAGAAAGATGAAATAATCTACAAGATAGTATCTGCAGGCAGATTGATGATCTATATATGATATTATAAATATCTGTTAAAATTCATTTTCTTTAACACTCAGATCCAATGATTTAATTTTATTACAGTGCTTCGATATTTTACCTTGCTTATTTTATAAAACAGAACAGCCTCTTTGGAAAAAGTCTCTTTTTTGCTTCTACAAACAAAAACATATAACAAGAGCCATTATTGACAATGTAAAAATACTGAGAACTACTTTCTAAGAGTTATATTAGAAATGTTTGTCAAATACAGAAACACATTAAATCACATCATTCAATTCACTGTTTTATTTTATATCACAATATTTCTAGTTGTATGCCTATTTTAATTATTAAATGCTGGGTTTCTAATAAAGCAAATGTCTCTTTTGAACATTATCATTTACTTTATGTTTGTATGTTAATAACATCAAAAAAATTATAAATTAGTTTAACACCAAGTTGAATTAAGAGCATAATATTCTGCTTCATTATAAAATATCACAGGAAGAACCTTTCATGGTGAATTTAGACTTCTGCATTTGTGCTAAAAGCAGGAAAGAGAAGGAAGAAAAAGAAAAAAAACAGAATGTCTGTTTCTATATGTCAATCTCAAGAAAATTTTAATTTTGTATGATGGTTCCACCCATTTAAGTGTTATTAAACGGTTTGCCCTATTTATCAAACAATCATGGCAAGCAACTTTTACTACGAATGACTGTGAATCACACAAAATCTAGAAAGCTAATTCAAGCAAAATGAGGTCCAATGGGAGGCCCCAACTTTACCTGTACCTAAACTACTTAAGTACCCAATCCTGACTTTCACCCATCTTTAAAATTTAAAAAAATGAAAGCTCCTTGGACAGAGGGCAGTGGAGTCAGTTGGGCTGTGCAAGCTCCTGTGGGAGTGAGTGTATGGATGAATCTGCATGCATATCTGTGTGTATGTGGGCTTGTGAGTGGCTGACTGAGTAGGGACTCAGCCGCAAGTAGCCAGGCCTCTCCTGGTGAAGCAGCTGGTGCTGCAAGTGCTCTGCTTGGACCATAGCACTTCCTGGGCACAGAAGCTGAGCACTATTTTCTAAATCAACAAAGTCGCTCCTGAGAAGAAGCTGCTGGGATCAGTTCTGCCCCACCACTGCAGCACCAGACTGGACACTGGCCGTGAGAGCTGCAGAGAGAGTGAAGTGAAGAAGCCAGAGTCAAAGTCCCAAAGAAGCAACAGGGAGCAGCCATCACCACGCACCTGGACTCATTATTATCGCCTCCAGCTCCAGGCTAAACTGCAAGGCTCTGCCACCCAGACCTGAGATCCAGAGACTGTGGTACTTGCTTGGAATGGAGCTGTCTTTCCTGACATTGTGTGTGGCAGAAACAGTAGTCTGTAGAACTGAGCAGCCTGTAGAACTGAGTAGTCTGTAAGCCTGAGCAGAGAAGTGTTCCAGGATGGCTTCCCTAGAACAGTAGATCTGAGTCATAAGACCAGGAGGTGATCTCTGCATTACTTTAAGGCTGCTCCTCATGAACTCAGAGCAGTTCACCCTCAGTGCACAAGCACTGGTGAATAATAGTAGAGTCTCACATGATCCACACTCCTGGCCCTGAGCCAGCTGCTGGCGATAGATGCATACAGTGGATCTGACTGAGAAGGAGGCTGGTGAGTGCCCAGCTGACTTGTCCAAACCCTAGCAATGAATAAAAGAGACCAGGAGGTCAGGGTAGAGGCCAGAGATCCATTCCTCTACCACAAACTGCCATGGAGGCTGTGGTCACACTTAGAGGAAGAAAAGGGAGAGAGTCCAGGAGACACTGAGCCAAGTCACCACTCCCATCTCCCCATGGACATGTGCCAGTCATCAACTGCAGGCAGCAGGGGATGATGATTCTAATACCTTACATTTCAGTAGTGAAGAGGAAACCTCTAGTGACCTGAACCTGCAGTCACAGAGCCTGCCAAAAAAGGCAGCTCCTCCCCTCTCAAAGAGATATACTAAAGCTGAGCAAGGTCTACCAGCAGGTTTTGGGGGGGTTTTTTGTTTGTTTGGTTGGTTTTGCTATCTTTTCTGTTTGTTTGCCTCATGTGTTGGTTTACTTGTGTGTTAGCTATTTTTTCTCCTTTCTTTCCTCCTTTTTTTTCTCTTTGCCCTTTTTTTGTTTTTATTTTTACCTCTCCTCTTTTTTCTTCTTCTTTCTCTTTTTTTCTTCCTTCTTCCTTCTCTTTTCTCTCTCATACTCCATCTTGGACTAAGGGCTATATGAGCATTTTCATTTTAAGGTCATATTGTTTGGAGATTGAGAGTGGGTCCTAGCTGACCCATTCACCAGATAATAAGCATTGTGACTCCTCAGTAGGTATTGAATCCTTGTGGCCCCTCTCTCATCACTTAGTAAGTTCTCAAATCTGTAGAGATAACACAGCAGTACACTCGCCCACCATCACACACACACACAGCCTTATTTCATAAGTGAACAAATTTAGAGGCCTGGCTCAAAGAAGGACAAAAGTTAGAGCAAATATCAGAAATCATTGCTTCTACATTTCTCACGGAGCAATGGAATTAAAGAGAAACATAAGGAAACTGCTACAAATGAAGAATAAAGCAAATTTAAAAATCACTTATAACACTTGGAACCCCAACAAAGAGACAGTGCCTGAAAGAGCAGCTACTGGAGCACAGACAATGGCTTCTTCTGAAAATGTCTGTACCCACGAGGTACTTACGGAGATCAGAGTATTGTTGAGTAAAATGAATAAAAATCAAGAAATGTAAGGGCTAAAACCACATGAAATTGCAATGGAATGTTACAGACTCAATAAAACATATTTAGAAATGACAGAAATAAAGAACTCCATCCAAGAAATAAATAACAAACTGACAAGCATAGGCACCAGAATTAACCAAGCACAAGAAAGAATCTTATAACTAGAAAAAAAATATGGAATTAACCTGAACTATTAAAAATGTAGAAAAAAATTAAGAAGAAGAAACTCTCCAGAAGATGTGTGATTTTATCAAGAAGCCACACATACATCTGATCAGTATATCTGAAGTAGTAATGGAAAAAGAAAACACCTTGGAACAAACATCACCTTGAGGTCATTCAGAAAACTGTCCTCATCTGGCCAGAGACACAATTATCCAAGCGCAATAGCTTCATAGAACCATTGCAAGACATCTTATGAAAAGACTAATCCCTAGACACGTAGTAATTTGCCTACACAAAGTAAGTATAAAAGAAAAAATCCTAAAGGCAGCAAGGGAAAAAGGTCAGACTACCCACCAAGAAAGACCAATAAGACTCACTCCAGATTTATCTGCAGAAACACTATAGGAAAGAAATGATTGGATCCCAATTTTTAATGTTTTCAAAGATAAACAATTTCAACCAAGAATTTTCTAACCAGCCAAGCTAAATTTCATCAGTTATGGGGAATTGAAATTCTTCGCAGATATCCAAACCCTAAGAGAATATGCTGCCTCTAGACCAGTTCTATAAGAGATGTTTAAAAGGAGCTGTGCACAGAAGAAACAAAAGAATGACTATACACTTCACAAAAATCACAAACAAACACAGAAGCAACAGAGCACACATATAGTAACACAGAAGTTAAAAGAAAACAAAACAGTCTTGTAAGAGTAATAGGACAGAGACAAACTCTCACATTTCAATAATCAGCTTGAACATGAATGGACTAAATGCATCACTGAAAAGACATAGAATGGCAAACTGGATAAAAGAGCATAGAGCAACAATGTTGCCTCCAGGCAACATATCTCACAACAAAGGACACCCACAGACTCTAAGTTAGAGGATAGAGAATAAGCTTTCAGGAGAATGGAAGCAAAAACAAAGCAGCAGTCATGATTTTAATATCAGGCAAATATACAGAAGGACACTACATAATTACAAAAGCTCAATCCATCAATAAGATATATTCAACTTAAACATATATGCACCCAACATAGGAGCACCAGGATTTAAGAAGCAACTACAGAATAAACTAAAAAAGAACACTGACCCTATCACTATCATAACTGGAGTCTAACATGTCCCACTAACAATCTTAGATAGATCATTGAGGCAAAAAGTCAATAAGGAGATCCAGAACTTCAACTTGACACTTGACCAAATGAACTTTATAAATACATACAGAATCCTCAACTAAATAATGCCTGAATATACATTCTACTCATCACTGCATGAAACATACTCCAAGATTGACCACATCCTTGGCCACAAATCAAGCATAAACAAATTTCATAACATTGAAATACTGCCATGCACCTTCTAAGTCCACAGTGGAATAAAAAATAAATATCTCCACCAACAAGATTCTCCCAAAGCATAAAAAGACATGGACAATAAGCAGCATGAACAACTCATGGGTCAACACAGAAATCAAAACAGAAATTCAAAGATTCTTGGAAACAAATGAAAACAAATACACTTCTTATGAAACCGCTGGGATGCCATGAAATCAGTACTAACAGAGAAATTTATAGCTTTATGCACACACATCAAGAAAATAGAAAGGTCATGAGTTAACAGCCTAACAAATCACCCAAGAGAGTAGGAAAGGTAAGACCACCAAAACCCTAACTTCACAGAAGAAACCAAATCAGCAAAGTACAAGCCCAAATATGGGGCATAGAAGACAAAAATATCATAGAAAAAAAATCAATGAAAAAAATGCTGGTTCTTTGAAAAGATAAACAAGATTAATGGACCCCCTAGCCAGATGGATGAAGAAAAAGAGAGAAAAAGCCCAAATAAACACAATCAGAAACGGAAAAGACCAAGTTACAACTAACCCCAAAGAAATACAAAAGATTATCAGAGATTCATATGCACACATGTGTGGAAACAAATTTGAAAACCTAACTAAAATGGAGGAAATTCTGACATCACACAACCTACTAAGGTTGAAACAAGAAGAAATTGAGACCCCCTTCATAAGAAAACTACCTACAAAACAAAATCTGGGACCAGATGGCTTTCCAGCGAAGTTCTACAAAACATAAAAGGAGGAGCTAATACCAATTCTATTGAAAGCATTACAGGCAATTGAGAAAGAAGGAACTCTCCCCAAATTACTTTACGAAGCTAACATCACACTGATACCCAAACTGAACTAAGATCCAGCAAAGAAAGAGAACTACAGACCAATATCCCTGATGAACATAGATGCAAATATTCTCAACAAGATTCTAGCAAACAGGATCCAACAATACATCTAAAAAGTCATCCGCCATGGCCAAGTAGCCTCCATCTTTGAGACGCAGAGCTGGATCATTATCTGCAGGACCATACATGTAATTCAATACTTCAACAGATGTATAAACAAGAACCACATGATTATATCATTAACACAGAAAAAGTTTTTGACAAAACTTAGTATCTCTTGAAGAAAAACCCTCAAACACCTAGGCATAGAGGCAACATATTTCAAAATGATAAGAGCCATCTATGATAAACCCACAGCCATCGTATTTCTAAACAGACAGGAATTGGAAGCATTTCCCCTGAAAACTAGAACAAGACAATGCCAACCACTCTCACTCCTCCTGTTCAACATAGTGTTGGAAGTCCTAGCCAGAGCAATCAGACATGAAATGGAAATCAGTGGTATACAAAGGAAACAAGAAGTTGTTATCAATCTTTGCAGATAATATGGTCCTATACCTTGAAAGCCCAAGTGAATCTGTCATTACCTCCTTGCACTGATAAAAGACATTGGTAATATCTCAGGTTACAAAAACAATGGGCAAAAGAAAGATGCATTTTTATACACCACCAACAAGCAGGCAGGGAACAAAATAAAAAGCACAATCCCATTCACAATAGCCACATACAAAAAAAGAAAGAAAAACTTGACATCTTTCTAACCAGAGAAGTGAAAGAACTTTAAAACAAAAACTACAAAACACTGCTCAAAGAAATCAAAGAAGACACAAACAAATGGAAAAATATACTGTGCTCATGAACTGGAAGAATCAACATTGTTAAGATGTCCATCCTACCCAAGGCAATCTACAAATTCAGCACAATACCCATTAAATTACTAACATTATTCTTCTCAGACCTGGATTCAACAATACAGAAATTCATATGGAAATGTAAATGACCACAAATAGCCAAAACAATCCTCAGCAAAAGAAACAAAGCAAGAGGTATCACACTTCTGGATTTTAAACTATATTATAAGGCTATAATAATCCAAACAGCCTAACATTGGTACAAGAGCAAGCATATAGACCAACGAAGCAGGATAGATATTCCAAAACCAAAACCACAATTTCTCAACCAACTCACCTTCAACAAACCCTCCACCAATAGACACTGGGGAGAGGAGAACCTATATGGTAAACAGTGCTGGGAAAACTGGTATACACATGCAGAAGAATGAAACAGAATCCCTACCTATTACTATGCACAAAAGTCAACTCTAAATGGATCAAAGGCTTAAATGTAAAACCCCAAACCATTAGAATCTTAGAAAACACAGGAGACCCTCTTACAAAATTTGGAATGGGCAAATTTTGATCAAACCCCAGAAGCCATAAGAGATAAGATAGACAAGCGAGACCTCATAAAACTGAAAACTTTTGCAAAGCAAAGAAACCATTAAGAGAGTGGAGAGACAGCACACAGAATGGGAAAAAAATATTTGCCAATTGTATATCACACAAACTCCTAACCTCCAGGATCTACAATGAACTCAAATGTGCTGAAAGGAAAAAAAACAAACAACCCTATTAAAAAGTGGGCAAAAGATATGGATAGACACTTCCCACAAGACGATACATGAGCAGCCAACAGGGACAAGAAAAAATGCTCAGCCTCACTAATCATCAAAGAAATGCAAATCAAAACCACACTGAGATACCACCTAACTATAGTTATTAACATCATTAATAACTCAAATAACATATGCTGGAGAGGATGCAGAGAAAAGGGAACACCTCTACACTGTTGATGGGAGTGTAAGCTACTACAACCACTATGGAAAACAGTGTGATGATTTCTAAAAGATCTAAAAATCAACCTTCCATATGACTCAGGAATCCCCTTTTAGGAATATTCCCAGAGGAACCCAAATCATTCTACCAAAAACATATTTGTACATGCATGTTTATTGCAGCACTATTCACTATGGCAAAAACATGGAATCAACCATGCTGCCCATTGAAAATGGACTGGATTGTCGGGCTCCGTGGCTCAGCCTGTAATCCCGCGCCTTTGGGAAGCTGAGGTGAGTGGATTGCCTGAGCCCGCGGGTTCGAGACCTGCCCAGGCAACCTGGCGAGACCTCATCTCTACAATAAGTCAAAAATTAGCCAGACATCGTAGCACGCGCCTGTGGTACCAGCTACTTGGAAGGCTGAGGCCTAAGGATCGCTGGAGCCTAGCAGGTCGAGGCTGCGGTGGCCAGGAGCGGCCACTGCACTCCAGTCTGGGTGACAGAATGAGACTCCAACTCAAAAAAAAGAAAAAAAGAAAAAAGAAAATGGACTGGATTAAAGAATATGTATTACGTATACACAATGGAATATTATGCAACCATAAAGAAGGAGCAACTTGGATGAATTTTTAGTCTATCATACTCAATGATCTATCACAGAAACAACGAACTGAGTATCACATGTTTTCACTCATACGTGGACCTTGAACATTTGTCATAATACCACATGAAAGGGATTGGCAGTAGCGGATTACTGCCAGGGAAGGAAAGGGGGTACATAACATTGATGATACTTGATCCCAAACCAGGTAAAGACCAGTGGGAGGCCCAAACTTCACCTGTACCATGACCACTTATGTACCTAACCCTGACTAGTACCCCACACCTTTGAAATAATTTTTAAAATGATAAAAAGAAAACAAGCTTAAAAGAAACAAAACTTTCTTAGTACAGTGCTCATAGAAAAATACTTAATAAAGATTAACTAAGTTTAAAAAAAAAACTCCTTGGAAGAAGTTTTTCTTACCTAGAAGGGAGTAATTGTTAGAGCAGTTATTCATAGGTTGGTGCCTACTTAAATAACTTCTAAACAAATTACACTAGTATTCATTTTTAAGGAAACAAGTATGCAAATATATGTTGCTCATTTGGGGAAAAATTTTAAGTCTTATATAAACTTTTATGAATAGATATTGTGGTAGTATCATTTTTTTTACCCCCAAAACAGATTTGCATCGAAATTAGCAAAACATATAAATTGCTATGCTAGATGATGTAAATTCTTAAAATGACTATTAGAGAAAAGTAATGTCAATAAAAGTAAGAATTATATTAACGTCTTAATAAAAATGCTATTTCCCAAAGTTTCTTCAACTCAAACAAATTCATGGACCATAAGACATTGAAATGTGCATACTATATTTTTAGTTTTATTCTCATTCTGACATTACGTGTTCTTTATAAATACAGTCCTTAAAGAAAATGATATTTTCTATAACACTGTCCAAAGAATGTGGCAAAAACTTCAAGTGAAGATGATATTAATTTTTAGAAATATTAACATAAAATTAATTATCAAAATAAAATTAATAGTTTTTGCTACTGAATTGAGAACAAATTGAAGGTTTCTTCTTAGATTTTAAAAAAAGGTGGTTTGCAAAATTCACATACTCCTCAAGAGAAATGTTGACCTTTCTAAATCTTAATATATGAAATACAAGAGTAAATCAGAATGAGAGGAAAATGATAAATATGATAATAGACCAAACATCTTCAAATATTATTTTATAAATATATATGATTATTTAATAGAATTATCTTGATTGCTGACAGATAAAATAAGCAAATATATCTAACAGAAATTCTACCATCTGGGATGTTTATGTTAACTAATTCTCTGTAATACTGCAGTTGTCTCCCGTGGTAGAGTTTCTCTTTTGATGCCATCCTATTATCTATCAAGTTGATCTTTATTGTCCACATACAATTTTACTAAAGATTCCTCATTCAAACCTTATAACACGGTATGTATCAGCCTGAATGGCATACTTCCTCAAGGCTAGTCTAACAAATAATAAAACTATGAATTGAGCTCAAAACTATTTGACTGTTGATTTTAGTTCCGTATTTTTTTAAAAATGTTTTACTAGGTTATCAGACAGTAGTAGAGGAAACAAATAAGATTAAACAGTCTTCTGACATGCTCAATTGGTCTGCTGAAGAAAATACAGAGAACTGTAATTTCTCTTGTGAATTCAGGCTGCAGAGCCAGAGGTGATAAATCAGTCAAATGTATGGCACAGGAACAAAAGAAGTAAATAGATTCCTATACAAGTTTCACTGTCCTTTTTTTGCTCAGTCTCCTTCAATTTGGGTCAAGTTTGAACAAATTTTGGATTGTGAGGAGTTTGGGTGTAACACTAGATAGCATGAATATTATTGACTTGAATTTAGGGATAGCTTTCATTTGGGAACCAAGTAAAAAGAAAAGAATTTTTTTTTTCCTTTAGTACCTATACTTTGTGAGATTAAATATGTAATCATATTAATTTATCATGATTTATCACCCAGTCCATAAAATATCATCTTATTGTCACCCTACCTATTTTGCTGATTACTTTTGGTCCTTTTCCTCTTACCAAGATATTTTCAGTGAAGGGCTGAAATTTTATAGCCCATGCTAACGTAAGAGCATCACCTTCAGTGACCAAAGGAATGTATGTATAAGGTGCTTAGGATATAAGAAAAATCTTCAAATTCTAATCTTAACCAGAAGTTCTAACATTTTGGGCATTTTTATAATTATATTTACACTAAATATAAATTATCTGGTACTTTCCATATTGAAAAAGCTCCTTACTGGATAGTGACACATATTCTAACAAAAATTCAGGTAATTTATATTATTATGCAGTACCAAGTTAGGTCAAACATGGTAAAATGATAACACAACAGTTATATAAATGAAAATAATTCATAATTTATATTTCTAATAGTTTCAGTGAAGTTAGCCTTTTTAAAAAGGCACTTGATCCAATAAGTTTGTATATACGTCTTAAATTGGCTGAACTTTGAACACTGCATAGACAGACATGGGCTTTCCTTTTTAATTGCACCATTTTTCAATTGCTGAATAAATGTATCAGGAATTTAATTGTAGCTCTGATTATGAATTTCAATTTTACAAAAATTAAAAGGTAGCCAAATTTGACAGAAATCCATATGATAGTGTCATATAAAATGTCATGTCAATTCAGCCTCTTTGCAACCTGGTACTTCTGTGTTAACTAACAAACCTATTGAACTATAATTTACAAACTGTTAAAGCACCAATTTTATGTAAATTTTTTGTGTATAGTTTGATAAATTTTGACAAATGTGTGTAACTACCAATAAAGTTTTTGTTTAAAAGTTCCTACAAACCTTCCCCTCACCCCTCACCCTCGGAATTGAATTCTGCATGTTCCAGAATGTACTGTAAATGGAATCATACATGTATATTTTTTGGATGAATTCATTCTCAGAGTATAAATTACAAAACATATCAATAGTTTTGTGGGCATCATTAACCGATTCATTTTTATTGTTGAGTTTTATACAACATTGATGATTATGGTTCAATTTATTTATTCACTATTGATGAACATTTGAGCTTTTTTTTCAGGTTTGCAATATATGAGCACAGATGTTGTGAACATACACGGACAACTGTTTTTCTGATTCCTCCTGAGTAAATATGGAGAGATGAAATAGCTGCATCATATGGTAACTATATATTTAATATTATAAGAAGCTCTCTTCATCAAGAAATATGTTAGAGTTCCTGTTGCTCCAAATCCTTGCCAACAGGCAGTCTAATTTTAGCTATTTGAGTAGATATATGGCAACATCTCATTGTGTATATTTATTGGTGAATAATTTAATAAATGGTGGCATATGCACTCCCCCATGAAACAATCACCATTATCAGTATACTAAACATATCCATCATCTCTCAAAGTTTTCTTGTAACCTTTTTAATCACTTTCTCTCTCACTTCTAGGTCCATCCTCCCATTCTCAGGCAAAAACAATTTTTTTTTTCTGTCAACATAGTTTGCGTTTATTAGAATTGTATGTAAATGAAATCATATAACTTGTATTTTTTTGGTATGGTTTTATTTACTTAACACACAATTATATTGCGATTCACCCACATCACTATGTATAGCAATAGTTCGTTTATTTTTATTGTTTAGCATTATTTCATTGTATGGATATAGCATAATGTGTTTATTCATTCACCTATTATGAGACATTTGGATTATTTCCAATTAAACTATTTCAATAAAGTTACTCTAAACAATTTTGTACAAGTTTTGTGTGCATATATGCATTTGTTTATCTTAGGCAACCACTTAGCAATGATAATTATTAATAATAGCTAATAATATTATAGCCATTATTAACCTATTATATGATAGATACCAAACATTAATATATAGCATAACATGATACTGTACAATAAAATCCCATAAAGACTGACTCATATGGTAAGTATATGTTTAGTGTTTTAAGAAGCTTCTAAACATTTTTTTTATTTTATTTTAACCATAGTCTCAGACAGGCACAGCCACCCCTACTATCAACATCCCTCACCGGAGTAAAACATTTGCTACAATTGATGAAATAATTGACACATCATTATCACTATAAGTCCACCCTAGGGCTTGTTTTCACATAGTGTGTTGAACGTTCTATGGGTTTGGAAAGACGTATGACGATGTGTAACCACCATTATAGTATGGTAGATTATACTTTCACTGCCCTAAAAATCCTCTGTGCTCTGCCAGTTCATCACTCCTTGCCATGATCCCTGCAACCATTGTCTCCATAATTTTGCCTTTTCCAGAATGTCATATAGTCATAATCTTACAGTACACAGTTATTTCAGATTGGCTTCTTTTACTTTAATATATACTTTAATATTTTAATATGCATTTAAGTTTCCTCCATGACTTTTTGTGGCTTCAAAGCTAATTTATTTTGAGCACTGGATCAAATTCCACTGTCTGATGTAAAGAAACCACAATTTCTTTATCCATTCACCTACTAAAGGACATTTTAGTTCCTTTACAATTTTGGCAAGTATTAGTAAATCTGCTTTAAACATCCATGTGCAGGTTTTTTGTGTGTGTGAAAATACGTTTTCAACTCATCTGGGTAAACACCAAGGAGGTCAATTATGTTGGTGATTTTAGGATTTTTGTATCCTCATGTAAACTATAGATTCAGTTTGTCAATGTCCACAAAACAGCTCGCTGGAATTTTGGGAGGGAATTAGTTAAATCTATGGATTAGGTTGGAAGAACTGATATTTTGACAATAGTGAGACCTCTTATTCATGAGCAAGAAATATCTCTCAATTTATTTAGTTCTTTTATTTCCTTCATCAGAGTTTTATAGATTGTCTCATTTAGATCTTGTACATATTTTATTAGATTTAAACTTATTTCAATTTTTGTAACGCAGATGTACAAGGGAATGTGTTTTGAACTTCAAATTCTGCCTGAGCCTTGCTGGTATCCAAGAAAGCTACTGACTTTTAAATATTAGCTTGCATCTTAACAACTTTGCTGTTATCACTTGTTAGCGCCAGTGGGGTTTTTTTAATCAATTATTTTAGATATTCTACGTAGATTATTGATCATCTGCAGTTATAGACGGGTTTATTACTTCCTCCCCAATCTGTATAACATTTTTTTATATCTGTATAACTTTTTTATTGTCTTATTGCATTAGTAAAAACTTGTAGTATAAAGTTGAAAACAGCAGTGGAGGGACAGCCTTGCCTTGTTTTTGATCCTAGTGGAAAAACTTCTAGTTTCCCACCATTTAGTACAATGTTAGCATTAGATTTTTTCAGATATTCCTCATAAAGTTTAGTTTACTGAGAAATTTTATCATGAGTGGGTGCTGAATTTTTGAAATTTTTTTCTTCATATATTTATATGATCATTCTTTAATCAGTTGATGTGAAGGATTACATAAAGTGATTTTTGACACTTGACCCAGTCTTGTGTACCTGAAATAAATTCTACTTGCTCATGGTGTATCATTATATAAATTGTTGGATTCAATTTTATACTATTTTATTGAGAATTTTTTGCATCTATATTCCTGAGAGATATGGGTCTCTAGTTTTCTTCGCTTATATAATGGTTTCCCATTACATCCCAAAATTTCCTTGCAACCCTTTTAATCCCTTTCTCTCACACTTGACCCTTCCTTATCCAGGTAAAAAACCAATTATTTCTTTGTCAATATAGTTTTCATTTCTTGAATTTTATGTAGATGGAATCATATAACTTGTATGCTATATGGTTTTGTCATCAGGGTAACACTGACCTCAAAATCAGTGGGATGTTTTCCCTTTGCTTCTATATTCTGGAAAAGATTGTAAATAATTTCTATAATTTAATCCTTAACTGTTTAACAGAATTCACCAGTAAACCCTTCTGGACTTGTTGTTTTCTGTTTTGAAGGGTTATTGATTATAGACTCAGTATCTAATAGACATAGGTTATTCAGATGGCCGAGTGCTTCTCTCATGAGTCTTGACAAACTGCATCTTTCAAGGAATTGATCATTTTGATCTAGCTATCAAACTTGTGGGCATAGAGTGGTTCATATTAGTTCTTGATTATCCTTTGATTGGTTCTGCAGTTAGGTCCTCTCTCTCACTATATTATTAATAAGTTTTGCTCTTTCTCTTTTTTCCTTAGCCGAACTAGCTCAAGGCTATTAAACTTTATTGATCTTTTCAAAGAACCAGATTTTGGTTTTATTATTTTCTCTATTAATATCCTGCTTTTAATTTCATTAATTTCAGCTCTATTTTTCTAAATACTTAGCTTCCTGATTAGATATTTCTTTTTTATATATAATATAAGAATTCAATGCCGAAAATATTCCTCTAAGCATCACTGTTGCTGTATTTCACAAATTTTGAAAAGTTATATTTTCATTTTTATTTAGTTAAAATATTTTTATGATATAAATCTAATATTTTAAGATTTTTCTAGAGATTTTTGACCCATGTATTCTTTAGTTTATATAGAAGTTGCATTTTGAACATTTTAAATTATATTTGTATTATTTATTTCCAACTTAATTCCATTGTGATCTGAGAGCAGATATTGCATGATATTTGTATTACAAATTTGTTAAGGTGTGCTTTATGGCCTAGACTGTGGTTTTTATATGCTTTTGTGTTTTCATATGTATTCTTTGTTGAAGTATCTGTTCAAATATTTATTCATTTTTTAGAATGTTTTATTATTGAATATGTTTATAAATACATATTATATTAATATTCATACACATTGTACATATACACACAGATAATCTAATAGAAGTTTTTTTGTTGTTGTTTTTGAGTTGGAGTGTCACTCTGTCACCCAGACTGCAATGCAGTGGCCGCTCCTGGCCACTGCAGCCTCAACCTTCTGGGCTCCAACAATCCTTCCGCCTCAGCCTTCCAAGTAGCTGGAACTACAGGCGTGCGCTACCACACCCAGCTAATTTTTGATTTATTGTAGAGATGAGGTCTCGCCAAGTTGTATATTGGTCTCGAACCCACAGGCTCAGGCAATCTACTCTCCTCAGCCTCGCTAAGCTCTGGGATTACAGGCTGAGCCACCAAGCCCGGCTAGCAGAAATTCTTAAAAGGAAGTTTATTTTTAAAACATTTTCTCCCAACATTTAATTTTTAGTGTCTTTTGAAAAGCATATGTTTTAAATTTTAATTAAACCTAATTTTTGATACATTTGATGATTTGTTTTGTTACACTTAAGAAACTTTTTCTGAAGATCATTAAGATTTTTCCTATGTTTTTTGAAAGCTTTGTAATTTGTGCTCTTATATTTATTTAGGCCTCTGATCTATTTGAATTAATTTTTATTAATGGTTTTAGCTAAAGTCTGAGGTTTATTGTATCATAAATATATATATTTTTACCATTGAACAATCTTAGCAGTATTATAGCTTTATAATGTCTTATAGCTGATAATGTGAGTACTCACAATTTTTTTGTTTTCAAATTGTTTTTGTTCTTTTCTTAGAACTAAGGGTTTATTCTTTTAATCAAATTAGGAAAAAAATGTTGTTGATTATCCCTTCAACGACCCTCCTTTTCAAGGACTCCAAATACAAGTAAATTAGGCTGCTTGAAGTTTTCCCACAACATCCTGATTCTTGTGTCTTTTTTTATTCCCCAGATTTTTTCTGTGTTTCATTTTGCAAATTTTCTATTGCTACATCTTCACGTTCACTAACACTTTCCTCTGCACTCTGGTTCTAATCTCATTCAGTGAATTGCAAGTATACATGAGGTAGTTCATTTTATTTAAATGAAGAAAACTGAGGACACAGTATTTTAGGATAAATATAGTTGGAAAGTATAGCACTTAATGGGATGGATTACATTTTTTTTTTTTTTAGTTGGAGGCTCACTAACTCCAACTGGAGTTGCCCAGACTGGAGTCGCCCAGACTGGAGTGCAGTGGCCGCTCCCGGCCACCGCAGCCTCGACCCACTGGGCTCCGGCGATCCTTCCGCCTCAGCCTTCCGAGTAGCCGGAATTACAGGCACGCGCCACCACGCCCGGCTGATTTTTTGATTTATTGTAGAGATGAGGTCTCGCTGCCCAGGCGGGTCTCGAACTCGTGGGCTCAGTCAATCCACTCACCTCAGCCTCCCAAAGGCGCGGGATTACAGGCTGAGCCACCGAGCCCAGCTGGATTACACTATTAAACATCTTAATAAGAGAACGAACCTAAAATGGAAAAATAAAAGGAACTTCAGTAGCGCAATTTTCGAACTGGCTTATTTTATTATTTGAAGAATACCTGTAGTACATTTTATAAAAAACAAACAATAAAAGGCAAACTGGTGTATCAAAAACAAACTACAGAAGGTTATAGAGTTCACTTTAAAGTAGGTGTGTTTTCCTAGTTTTTTAAATATTCTTGGAAAATAAAATATAGCAAATTTGAAATGAAATTTGTTTTGAGATGCATATGTTTTTCTTAAAAATATTTTAATAATTTGTTGCCAATATTGTATAGCATCTTTATTGCAGTGACTAAATCAACTGATCTTTTATTAGATACACAACTACAGTCATTTTTTAAAAATTCTTTTATCTTACCTATCACATTACTACACGCAAAAATTATATTGAATAGTCTCAAAATAAACACTTTTATTAACTTATATTTAATGCTAAGCTGAGGTAAAACTAAACAAAATAGTGGAGTAATAGTAATTCAAATTATGGAATTTGATTTCATATAGGCTTCATTTTGAGGTTTAGATCTTATAATACTCAACTTGAACAAGTTATTTAATATTTCAACTACCTTTTATGTAAAATGAGGATAAGAAGACCACATGCCTTATAGAGATATTATGAAAATTAAAAGAAATAAGGTATACAAAAATTTTATCATTATCTGCAACATTTTAAATGTTCAGTAATTGTCAGAAAATATTGTTATATAATTATTAGTGGAAAATAAATCAATTTTAAAGGTAGACCATGATGAGGAGGAAGGGTAGGATAATTCTGTGCTGCTATAATAGAATCATCTGCAATGTTTAATCAAACTAATTATCCCCCCCATAGCCAAGATTCTGACATACTTCCTCACTTAAGGGATAGTCTTTTTCTTCCTTCTAAATGATCCTGAGAATTACCAAATGAGATGTGTCAACAAAGAAAAAGGTTTGATAAACCCTGTTAGTAAATTCACATGTCATCTGTAGACAATAACATTTCATAATGCATTTTCATTTACTTCAAATATGGATCTCCATTCATAGAGAGCTTACTGCTCTAGTCCAGGTTTTTGTAGGTTCAAATCGGGCCATTACCATTTTGAAATGGTATCTTCAAAATCAAACTTAAGTGGATTTTCATGTAGTGAAAAATATGAATATAGTATTAATTATATTAACAAAATAAGTTTTTTGAGACTGTCAAGATTGATAAAAGTGTCTCAGTTAAGTATTATATACACATACAATGTGGAGAAATTCAAGGGACAATAGCATTATGTAAAGTAATGCAATTGAAAGTAAAATCTTCATTATATAGTTTTGTAATAGTCTAATAAAGATTAAGAAGCATATATTTGTTGTATACAAATTATATATGATCAGAGTGACCTCAAGACTAGACTTAAATTCATTTTTACATAGTTTTCATTTTATAATGTTTTATTTTTCTACTTTTATAAAAATCACTTTGGCATTCCAATGTTCCCAACAAAAGTAGGAAGAAATAAAAAACAACATTTGCTGAGTAAAAGTATTAAGAAATAATAATGCTCTCCAACACAAGTTTTAATTTTAGGTATTAAAACAGAAATTTTAGTTTTAACTCCATCACCCATGAAGAGGCTTGCGAAATAAATCAATACAAGCATCAAAGATTCTTCATACCATCTAATTAACTTGAATTATCTAAAGTTATGCAACACTGTTCTCCCCTCATAAAAAATTATAAGCAACTGTTTTCTTTATAATCAGTACAGTTATACTTATTTTAATAGACAAAAGAATAACTAGAAAAAAATTTTTGCTAAGACTAGAGACACTGTTAGTTTTATGACAGCATATAGGCAAGAGATATCAGGCATTTAAGAAGTAGGTATTTATTCTTCACACCACATATTTGTAGCCATCTTGATCAGCTGTATCAACTGTAAGAACATTCCTATAGAACATATTACTTATTTTTTTAAAGTGTCTACTCATCTCAGAAGCAATTTCTTTCTTGATGTGTTCACTTTATAGCTTCTCTAAACTATTGGAATCCATTACAATTTTGATCTCGCTGTAAAATAGGAAACATCATCACTTTGGTACCTGGTGAATAGTACCAAAAAGATAGTCTATAAATGACGATAGACTGTATGAAACTTCAATAAAAGCTTTGAAAGTTATATTTTTAAAATGAAGTATTTAAAATTATATTGAGGAATGTTTCTTACTCAGAGGAGAATTTTCTCTCTATACACTCTATAAGAAGAGGTGATAAAAATCAAACTAGAGAATTGGTAAGATTGATGGGGAAAATATCTCTTGATTCAGTGATGGGAAATTAGCATGGGAATGCATAGTATTTGGATCTGATAGAACCTCTTATATAGAAGGTATTTGGATTTGCAATATACAACAAAATTGATATTCTTTAGACACAGCTAATGTCTAAAGAACGTAGATATTCTTAAAATATTAAGCATCTTGATGAACATGGATGTGCAAATAGAAAATAAAATGATCACTAGAAAAATAGATTGTGACTTTGTCTACATAATACAAAAGATAACACCTTAGGACTTAAGGGGCAAAGAAGGGATAAAGATCACATATGAGAGTAAGAGAAAGGGATGAAATTGGTGATTTAGAAGATGACTGAGTATTATATGAAGTAAAAAGAATAGTAGGAATGTTAACAGTGAGATTTTAAAGACTACCACTCTCATAAATGCTTTGTGCAAGAAGTTTTTTTTTCCTTTTTAAAAAACAATTCTTTTCTGGAAAGGAAACAGATTTGGGGTCGAATCTAAATTTTATTTTCTGGAACTTCACAATGTGAAATAAATTTAATAATTGTAAAAGTTACGACAAAAGTTTAGGAAAGATAGTATAAAAGGTCTTAAGTTGATTCTTAGGTATTTATCTAGTGCTATGTTTTTTACAAGTATGAAATGGGCCTTAAACAAAAAAGATCAAGGTTTCCAGGGACAAGAATATTGTCATTAATATTGTTTTGTAACATTAAATGCTTTACATTTGTTTTTGTTTTGAAAAATTGCACTCAGAGATCAAGTAATAATGTGAAATAATAAAATAAGGTAGACAAAATTTGGGAGAGTATATATGAAATCATGAATATTTAAAAAATGGAAAATCACAGAAAAACTATTAGAGTGATGTGGAAGAAGGCGTAAATCCCAAATGATGATTTAGCATAATTATATCAGCTTCCAACAAATGAAGAGAAAATGGAAATAGAGTGACACAGGGTTAGGGCAAAAAGAATGATTTGAACATCAATGGGTTTTAAGAAGCCATTAGAAAAAGCTGACTAAATATCCAAATGCTGTTATATTAAAATGCAAAAATCAACTGTGAGTTAAAGATTATAATATTGAGTAATCTATGAATGAACTTCTGAATATATAACTCTGAATATTCTAAACTTCTGTAATATTTAACTTCTACATCAAACTGAAATTTGAATATAGGTAGACAGGCTCTTGAACTGCTGTTCTCATGGGGTTACTTATTCTAGTCTTTATTTTGTTTTTTTCAAATATAAATAAGTCCATTATTTTTCATACCAAGAATATTATAATTTGTATCCAAAAAATTGCTTTAAAAAAATTGCAACTTATTTTTCTTTTTAAAATTAATTTTAGGCCAGGCTCGGTGGCTCAGCCTGTAATCCCAGCACTTTGGGAGAACGAGGCGAGTGGATTGCCTGACCCTGCGGGTTAGAGACCAGCCCAGGGAGCTCGGCAAGACTGCGTCTGTATGATAAAATAAAATATAAAATAAAATAAAATTATAAAATAAAAATAGCCAGGCGTGGTAGCGCTTCTGAAGTTTCAGCTACTCGGAAGACTGAGGTGGAAGGATGGCTGGCACCCAGAAGGTGGACACTGGAGTGACCATGAGCGAGCTTGCCGCTGCACTCTAGCCTGGACACAGGAGTGAGACTCCAACTCAAAACATAAATAAATACATACATACATACATACGTACATAAAAATAAAAATATTTTATAGCCGGGTCAGTGGCTCACGCATATAATCCCAGCACTTTGGTGAGAGGTGAGAGTATTACCTGAGCCCACAGGTTCGAGACCAGCCTGTGCAACTTGGTGAAACCTCATCTCTATAATAAATCAAAACATTAGCAGGCGTGGTGGTACGTGCCTGTAGTTCCAGCTACTTGGAAGGCTGAGATGGAAGGATAGCCTGAACCTAGCAGGTTGAGACTGTGGTGGCCGGGAGCATGCCACTGCACTCCAGACTGGGCGACAAAGTGAGAGGCCAACTCAAAAAAAAAAATACACACACACACACACACATACATATATATAATAGTTGCTATTGTAACATTTTGCTAAACATTAAAAACCTTTATAATATTTAGCTTATTTTCTAAAATAAATTGTCAACAAATTGACTCTCTTGCAAGATATATAATTTACTATGATAAAATACATCACAATCAAGATAAATAATATTTTTCATCTCATAAAATGTTCAATGTTCCTTTTCAGTCAACCTCACCCCCCACCATCCCAAGTTCCACAGCTGTTCTATCTTAACCAAGTTGACCCAATTGATATGTATAGAACATTACAATCATAAACTACAGAATACATATTCTTTTCAAAAGCGTAGGGACATTTACATGGATCAAATTCTCCGCAATAATACAATGGTAAAGAAATAAAATCACATAGATTACAGACTATGATTACAAGGTAATTAAATTAGAGATCAATAATAGAAAATAAACTGGGGAATCACCAGATATGGGGGAAATTAAATAACACATTTTATATGGAATATGAATCAAAAATAATTATGAAAGAAAATTTTAAATATTTCAACTGAACAAGTAAAATAATAAAATTCTCTGGGATGCATCTAAAGAAGGGTTTAAAAAGACATTTAAAACTTCAAATATCTATCTCTCTACATTCATTTACCTATTTAAACAAGAAAGGACTGAAATCAATAACCTAAGCTCCTTCTTTAAAAACATATTGAAAATTTTGAAGATAAAAAATGAAAACAGATTATGAAAAATATTGTCAATTAATACAATTCCCACAGTTTCTTCGTGTGGACAGCATTTTAACCAGAATATCTTTAAAAAGATCATATCCATTTAAAAATTTTAAAAATGTAAAAATCAGAAAATAATGAGACAATTGACCAAATCAGTCTGTTTTTTCATAAACTTTTAAATTGTAAGGAAAATGTGATTAAAATTGAATTTAGAATACAATCCTGAGGCATTACACATCCAGAAATGTCATGTAAACTGTCAAAGAAAGACTATGGAGTGTTCTTATGAAACTATTTAGTTACATATGGTATATGCAGTTATTTAATTACCCCATTCTCAAATAATGTAAAATAATGAAAATGACTGTTAGTTATTACTTTCTGGAACTGTAGGCTATTAAATTCATATCCAAAAGAATTGTATGCTTTTCTGACCAGTAATTACAAGTAATAAATAGTGAATATATTATACAACTTTTCTTAAATTTATTTCATTCCAATGGCTTCTCTATGATGATTGTCTCCATGAAAAAAAGAACCAAAACTAAACACTCTTTAATATTAGACTATGCTATAAGAATAGGAACTACATATTTTTTAAAGTAGTAATAGATACAAAAGTCAACAAGAATAAAAGATATTAAGTGACATGAATGAGAAAAAGCTTTCAAACAAAAAGATTACTAATAAAGCTCTGCTTAGGCAATATATTACAGTCACCCCTCAGTATCCATGGAGGACTGCTTCTAGGACTCCCCTTAGACATCAAAATCCACAGATGTGGATTATCTTATATAAAATGTGATAAAAATAAGGAAAACATCATCCTGATTTAGACCCTGTTCTATATCCTTTGGAATATCTGATAATATCAATTTTGCAGATTCCTGGGGAGGCGTATCTCTTTATGTCCAGTTCTGCTTCTGATATTTTTCTTTCACATATGATATCTGTACTTTTCATTTTCTCTCTTTTGCTCACTACTCAGGTACATAATTTAATTTAAATCACACACAAATATACGTCTACACATATAAAAATCCATTCACACAACATTCATAGATATAGCAGAAAAAAAAATTGATGTCAAAGTGAACAGTCCCATTATACACGGGAAGTGAACAACTTAATGTTATAATTTCTGTTTTTAAAAGCCTTTTTAACTACACAGTCAACTGAGAGTTTTCAGTGCCAAGCATCCCAATCAATTAACTTTCTTTTTGTCTGTTTTCTTGTTCTTTTTATTTCTTTTTTATTCTCTCTTATATCTCAGATCTGAAATACAAGTTATTTCCATTTGTAATACAAACCGTTTAAGACAATATAACCATTTTCTTTTTCCTTTTTTTTTTTTTCTTTTTGGACTTGGCGTCTCACTCTGTCACCCAGGCTGGAGAGCAGTGGCACACTGATGACCACCCCAGGGACGACCTGCTGGGCTCCAAATATCCTTCCTCCTCAACCTTCCAAGTAGCCAGAACAACAGGCGCGCACTACCACGACTAGCTAATTTTTTATTTATTGTAGAATCGAGATCTCGCCAAGGTGCCCGGGCTAGTCTCGCACCCTCAGACTCAGGCAATCCACTCGGCCTCCCAAAGTGGTGGGATTACAGGCTGAGCCACCGAGCCCGATCAACTATGTTCACCAAATGAAATAAAGGATATCAAAGTCATTCAATCCATAAATATGGCTTGATGATTATAATATAAAATATATGAGTTGGAAATATATTTGTTAAATGATTGTCGTGAACGTTAGCATCACCCAAACTTATATTTAATCCTCTTTGATGAAATGTCTAGATCATCCTAACGGTTTAATTTCATCATATAATTAGTTTCATTTGAACATGAGAAACACAGATAACTATATTTTCAGATATTTCCTTTTTAGAGGTGATAGTAATCTGGGCACTCTGTTTAAAGTAAACTAAAGTTAATTAAAAATACAAGTTCTTGTTTATAGAAATTATTATACTTATTTTCGATCTTTTTTTCTTTTCTTTTCTTTTCTTTTTTTTTTTTTTTTTGTAGGAGTCTCACACTAATGCCCAGGTTGGAGTGCAGTGGCACATTCACTGCCACTACAGACTTGACCTCCTGGGCTCAGATGATCCTTTCCCTCAGCCTTCCAAGTAGATGGAACCACAGATATATGCCACCCTGCCTGGCTAATTTTTTGAGCTATTGTAGAGATGAGGTCTCACCATGTTGTTCAGGCTGGTCTCAAACCCCTGAGTTCAGGCAAGCCTCTCGCCTCCACCTCCCAAAGTGCTGGGATTACAGGCTTGAGCTACTGTGCCCAGCTATAAATGATTGACAATAGTCAATCATTTTCAACATCTCAATAAAACTTCCAAGGCTTTTTACCATGACAAAAATAGTCTTAGTTTTAATAAGTATTAGCAAAATTTTATTTTGTCCAATATACCAATTTCTTTATAGAAATGTAAATCTCCTCTTCAGAAAAAAAAAAACTAAAAGAAAAGAAATAAAGAAGAAAAAAAAAACCTTAGTTTGCCATTGTCTTTTATGTGTCTATGTATTGTTTACATTAAAGAAAAGTAACCATTTGGGACTATTGGTTTTGAGTGAAACTAGTAGTAATAATTATCAAGCGACTATAAGAACTTCATCACCTTTAGTCTTCTTCCCCTCTAAGGAGGTAGTGAAATAAAAGCAGATTTTTTAGAAACTTCGTCTCATATAAATGGAATGATACAGAGGTAATATCGTTTCTGAGGGAAAATTGATGTACAAATGGTGTCACCAAGAAGGAGAAGGGGGAAGGGCCGACAAGTTAACTTCACTGATGGAAATAGATTCTCTCTTCTCTCTGTGTGACAGCACATGGGCTTCTGTCAGCTTATTGATATAGAAGTTCTCACATGTGTTCATCTTTGGCCTTTCTCTGGCTCTTTTTAGCTCTCGTCCTATTTCCATTTCTCCAGACTTCTTTGAGAACTTCCCACGTAACTAACAACGTGGTAAAAACTTAGATTACATTAATGAATATAAGGCACAGTCACTGTTTTCAAGGAATTTATTTGGGGGGGAAGTATGCAAGTAGAGAATAGGCAATGAAGTATAGTACAGGGTGAGAAAAAATGAGAAGTGCAATGTTGGAGGTATGTAAAGAATTCAGTTGTTACACAGAAGAGATTTGAGCAGACTGAGAGAGGCAGGAAAGGGTTAGGCTTGAGCTGTCTCTTTTCTTCCTTTTCTCTATAAGTATAGAGATCCTCAATAGTGAAGTTGCTAGTCTTTACCCTGCCTCATTAGGAGGCACAACTCTACAGGGGTTGTTTAGGTAAACAGTCATTGACCAGGTATAATCCCTTAGTACTCAAACTATTCTAGATGATTCAATTGTGGAAAAATATCAGAGAGTGACTCAGCCGCGATAGTTTCAAGGAGACACATATGGTTCAAGGGAACAATGAATCTGGTAATCATCTCATGGGATGTGGTTACATCAGATAGAGTCCAACTCATAGTCATCTTCATATACTCCAATATCAATGGGTATTCAATTCCTATGAAGAAGAAATAATTTTTTCCTTTGTTTCTGTTTCAACATGCTAATTATCTCAATGCTAGTGCCTCAGTAGGGATCCAGTATTTTCCTATTGATGTAATTTAATTTTTAATTATTTTTGCTGAAATAAGTATTTATTTTCACAACCAGTACAAGAAACCATAATTCCCTAATTATCAAATATATCACTTAAGTTACTTTCATATTAGTAAGACTAATTTCAAAACATATCTCAAAATTCTACTATTATTCTTAATTAAAATAGTAATTATGAAATACTTGATGGTCTATCTTCTTTAGGACCTCTCAGTGTTCTGAAGAGAATGAAGCCATTCTCAACTTTAAGGCCTTCAGCAACAGTAAAAATGAATAAATAAATATTACATTCATGTGAATACATTATATTCATATTTATTATAATGATTACATTATATATTAATTCATTTCCTATATATTCATTTCATATGAATATATATAAATATATATATTTGGTACTCCAGTATGTACTGGGGTATCAAATGTTTTACATTCTTTTCCTCTGTGACTGCTTTCTCATTTGAATATGTATATATACAATCTCGTTATCCACAGATTGTATATGTGCAAATTTGCCTGCTCACTAATATTTATTTGTAACCCCACAGTTAATACTTGCAGCACTTTCATGATCACTTGTAAACATGTAAAATCCAATCAGTTTGCTACAGCAAAATACAATAAAGTGGATAGCTTATAAACAAAAGAAATTTATTTCTCACAATTTTGGAAGCTTGTCCAAGATCAAGGTACCGGAAGATTGAGTGTCTGGTGAGGGCTCACATTTTTGTTGTTATTACATGGTGGAAGAGGCAAGGAGGCTTTCTATAGTCTCTTTTAAAAAGGTACTCAACCCATTCATGAGGGTTCTGCTTTTATGATCTTATCATCTCCCAAAAGCCCCACCTCCTAATACTTTTTCTTTGGGGGTTATTAATTCAACATACAGATTTGATAAGGGGGAAACACATTCAGACTATTAGCAAGAGCCAGGAAAATTTGAGTCAGTCAATGAATACCTCCCCAGAAAGGTCAAATAAGAGGACACTCTTTCTTTTCATTTCAGCTTTCATATGTCAAAAATATGTTCTTTCTGTGGTACATTTAGGGATGCATTTTTGTAAAATAATTTTTGTACTTTTTGTTGGTAATTTTGCTGTGTAAAATGTTCCCCCATTGTAATGCTGAAAAGCTGTCTAGAGTAAAATACATGTGTTGGATAATTTTTTTTAAGTAGAAGTTAGAATGCTGCTGGCTGAGTTCAAGGAATCAGTAATATGAATTAAATAATGTGTCTAAACAGAAACAAATAAAAATCAAGGTTATATATTGATTGGCAGATGAAAACATGACCAGGACTGACAGGAACCTAACTCAATATTTCTCCTAGGAGCAATGGTTTAGTATTCCCTAATTCATTGTCCTTAGCAACTGTATAGAGACAAACTACCATAATTAATGATAATTAAAGACCCACTTTTTAAGGCTTTTGAAATTATCAAAATAGCCAGGTATGATGTCTCATGCCTATAATACCAGCACTTTGGGAGGCCGAGGTGAGAGAATTTTCAGAGACCGAGAGTTCAAGACCAGCCTGGGCAACTTGGCAAGACCTCATATCTACAATTAAAAAAAAAAATTAGCTGGGCATGGTGGCACATGCCCATTGTTCCAGCTACTTGGGAGGATGAGGAGGTGGAAGGATCAACTGAGGCCAGCAGATTGAGGTTGCTGTGACCAGGAGTGTGCCACTGCCCTCCCAGCCTGGGCGACAGAGATGCCAACTCAAAAAAAAATTACCAAAATACTAAAAAGTCAAAAACTGAGAAATCGTATGCTCTAAGAACCTCCTATGACCAAAGTGCACAAAGCATAAAACAAATGCAAATTCATTTGTTTTTTACAGTAGGATTATGTAAATAAATAATCAGATATATCAAGTAACTTCTAAAGACTATATAGCCTGTAGGTGACACAGTAGGAATTGAAAATAGCATTGTCTTTAGAGTTTGTATACTTTTTATTACAGCATGCTGCCTAGCAAACCAATTTCTAAATTTAGACACTTACACATTCCTAAAAGTGAGTCAAATTTTGAGCATGAAGTTTAAACTAAATGGTTTTTTTCCCCCCTATATCTCCCAATTGGCCTTGCAGATTTTTCTAAAATAGTTTAAAATATACATTTCTAGTTGTGTTAAATCTTATTGTCTCTGGATTGAAATCCCGTTTAAATCTTCTTCTCATTCTATATTTTACTCTGTTTTCTAACTTCTCAGTTCTTAACACCAATCTTTAAGTTATTTTCTCTATTTTCATCTTTAAAAATCAAATTCTGCAGTTGCTTATAATTCCTCTGCAGGTGTCACTGATAGATAATTATTCCCTATGGGTTTCTAGTACAATTCCACCAGGCTCATTTATCACATACAATTACAGCTATTCTACTTTTAAAATGTTTTTTGTTTTGTTTTGTTTCTGGTAGACTTACAAGAAACACCATTATATCAATTTTCAAGTAACATCTGCGGATAAAAAGCATTATAATACAAAAGAAATGTCTTCGGGGTATAGCTCAACATTATGTTTCTTTCTTCACTGCCTAAATAGCACAACACTCATTGTATTGTCTTGAAATTTTGGAGGAAAAAAGAAAGAAACAAAGCCAATTTTACCATGATAAAGCTTGAAAAAGTGTGATATGCTATTAAGGTGGACAAAAGAGAAAATAAAGAATAGTGATTTCCCGTACAGAATTCTCACAATAAAAAGCAGAGATCATCTTAGCTTTTCTTAAAAAGTAAAAATAAGCAATAAAGAAACCCTCTCTTGAACCCACTTTCCTTGGCTCCCAGGCATGCTATGTACATGTACATGTATATGTATGCTGTGCTTGAGCATGGTGGATAAAGACAAATAGGAACAGGGTATGCTTTTCCAGGAGTCTATGTCAGCTTTTATTTTAAACCCTTAAAGAGGAAGTGATAATTAATTCAGCCTGATATACTTATACAGAATTCCTTCTTTATAAATTGGCTTACAATTATTACTTTTTGTATCACAAGCTAGCATATGCTATTTTAAATTTGTCAGAGAGGAATGTTGCTTGTAAAAGGAATCAAATACAAGAGCCCTTTCTGATCACATAGTGGTGCTGTCGTTTTAAGAGTTGTGTAGCTGGGTCAACAGAAATTTTGTATCAAAATGTCTTGAGAATCAACATTAGAAGGAAAATCTCCTTTATAGCACAATGGGAAAAATTGGGAGATGATGTAAAAGCATAATCACATTGGTCTGAAAGTGTGAATTCAGAACAAAAGGATGTATGTGATAAGTTCAGCTACGACTGGAAGAAATCTTTGTAGGAACAATTCCAGGAATCTACAAGAAAAGCTGGCATGTGAACTTTCAAAATTAAGGCAGATGCCATCCCAGGTTATTCTAGAGATAATTTTACTGTTCGAGGTGTTTCTGATTAACTGGAGAAGATGGAGAGTATGATGAGTCAATTTGTATCAGTTGGCTCATCAGATGCTTTTTGGTTTTAGAGTTGAAGAAAAGAGAAATTGTGTGAAAGGGAAGATTTAGGGAATGAAGAACAGCATGGAACTTTGTCCTAATTCAACTTTTTGTCCTCAAGTTTGAGACATGTGGAAGAGAGGCTGGAGAAGTTCTTATAATAAAGGGCTCTGAATGGGGACAAAAAGGATGGGAAGAGAGACTTCTCAAGTCTCTGAGGTGACAGAGTATGACAGAATGTAACATAGCATTATTTCCACTGTGGACAAACTACAAAACAAATGTATCACTTGAGATTTTGGGAGAACATGGAGATACTATTCTTGTGAAATAACTAACATTTTCTTGTTAATCATTTATATCATTGAGAGTGATGGGATACCCCTACACAAATATAAAGAAAGAGTATCAATGAGGGTGGCGAGACTGGAGAAAAAGAACACAGCTGATAAGCTGCTACAAGGACTCATGGAACACATATCTTGTGAATTGTCAAACGGTGACTGGTGAGGCCTAGGGGGTCACAGAATTGACACTTAGGTGGCTTTATGCTCTAGAAAGTTGACAGTTTTTGAGGAATAACTGAAGCCTCTCCCCAATAATATTCTAATCAATAAAAATAATTGACCAAATACCAGTTGTCTGGAACTTCACGTTGTATTAGAAAAAGACTATGTGGCTTGAAGGAACAATTTAAAAATCACATATCATGGGAAACACTCAAAACTTCAAGAGTTAAAAAAAAAATTGACCTATTATGATCTACTCTACATTTAGTTTGTTAGTTCTACCACTTTAACTACAAGTAAAAACCATGTGAACCCAGTTAAAAAACCTGGAAGCTCAGAGTTAAACTTGTTCTCATAATATAAAAAGAGGATAGCCATTCATTTCATATCTTTTGTGACCTTATATCCAACTAATTTACTTTTTTGTGACTTCTTCTTTAATTAGTTTTATTCACCTTTATCATCTACATATATTTTTTCTGGGTCCTTAAATAATTTTATAATACAAGATAAGATTTCAAGAAATATATTATAAATATTGCCACTTGGTATTTTCAAGTTCACACTCCTCTAATAAAAGGCAATTTATTAATGATTGGTTATATTTTTAAAAGGTGTTTATTTTCTTGGAACCATAATGATTTTCTACCCAGTGACATTGAAGAGCCATAATTAGCTACTACGGATGTTTACAAGTTACCATTGCCATATGGTAACAACTTTCACAAAGGTTAGTCCACATCATAAGGTGATTTGAAGATTCAAAATTAATTAAGTATGCAAAATTTACAACTACTGTTTAGCACATTATAGCCGATTTACTACATAAATGGATGCCACGAAGCAAAATGAGTAAACACTGGAAAAGGTGACATTAAAGTCACCACATTTAACAATGTACAATTTTATTTTGAAAAGATTAGTAGACCCACTGTTGCATTTTCAGATACTAATAGTCACATATGAACTATTGTTTTGTGTAAAGAAGAATCAAAACTATTGTGAATTTAATTGCAATAACATTTGTTTTAATCTGCTCTTGTAATTCACCAAAGAGAAAATGAAAAATTTCACTAAGAAGCATGTTTTTCTTTTTCTTCCAGTTAAAGGTAGGACACTCTCATGATACCATCACTTTCAACCTAAAAACAAGGATATTTTGCATCAACTGTAAACTCATAATCTTTAAAATAATCAGAGATTGTGGATGTTAAGAAATTTAGATGAACTGAAACCCAGAAGTAAACAGGCACATGACTGACCTCAGTCATTGAGTAATGGTGGGAGAAAGCACAAATCTGCCACAGTTTGGGGTAAGGAATATCCAGACATATTTGTAGTGAATGTTTAATGGTTGCATGTGGACTTACATTATGAATTAGAACACAAAATAGAAACAAAATCTGTCTTCACCCACAAATTCTTTCCCCCAGAGTTGTCATTAAATTTGTGGACTACGGTGAGAGTAGGGAAGCAGAACTGAAAGTGACTACTGGACTTCCACTTCCTAAAGCCTCACAGAGTCTTCCCAGTGTTTGTCAGTAGTTCACTGATGGAGAGAAGCAGAGCATCAAAGCTGAGCCAAATCACCTATGGGTGTATGAGAACTCACCAAGTGCAAGACGGATGTGGAAATTTCAGGAAGAGCAGAGGGTAGAATGGATGTTGAAAGATTCAGACATTCAGGATGAAAAGCAAAAGTAATATCCAGTGATCCAAAAGGCTGGCATCTGTGCTTTACAACAGAGAGACATTACCATGGTTTAGAAATCTGTAGACTTGGATCGAAAACACAAAAGTATCTACGAGAGTCATGCCAATATTCAGATACCAAGTTCCTCTTTTTCCCAGATTTATCAAGGTATAATTGGCAAAAATTGTATAGACTTAAGGTGCATAATGTGATGACTAGATATTCATAGACATTGTGAAATGATGAACACAATCGAGTTGACTAACACATCCATCACTTCAGAAAGTTATTATTTTGTGTGTATACGTGTGTGCAACGTGAGAACACTTAAGATCTATATCTTAGCAAATTTTAGGTATACAAACAGTAGTATTAACTGTAGCCACCATGCTATACATTAGATCCCTGTGCTACACATTAGAACTTACTTATAACTGAAAGTTTGTACACTTTGATCAACATTTCCCCATCTCCGACTCTAACCCCTGGCAACTATCTTTCCACTCTCAGCTTCTTCACGTCCCAACTGTGCACATCTGTAAGGTGCGTGGAGTCCTGGCATGTTAGTGGAAGACCAAGGAGACCAGAGTGGTTGATTGAAGTAAAAGAGGATCAATAATAGCAGGAGAGGAGCTGAAAAGGGACTACAGGGTCAGATTGCAAAGAGTATAGAGGCCCTTTTCTCTCTACCCTGCTATTAAAAAAAAAAAAATGTTGTGCTCCATCGTGTAACAGATTTGTGCTCATGTTGCTGCTTTAAGCCTGACTCCAAGACTGAGCTGCAGCATTAGATATAGAAGGCAGATCAGAAAGAAGGTTAGAGTCTGAATAATTTTAATTTTTTAAAATTTGTTACTCAAATCATAAGTTAGAGTCCAATAAAGCAAAAATCTTTTTTATTTATGAGAAAATATCTTTGCATGTTAAAATATGTTCTGGATGGGTTATTCTTTAATATAAAGCTTATATATTATTGCAATGTGGAAACTAAGTCTATGCTAACAAATTTTTATCAAAATGTTAAATGGTAAAATTTGAAACTTTCCAACTTTCCATAGTGATAAAAAAAGTCATCTTAACAGTTTCCTAATAGATTTCTAGGGATTTGTGAAATACATATTAATAAATATTTTCAGAATTATTACTGGATATAGTTGTTAAATGACTTAAAAATCGAAGTGGAGCTTCATGAAAAAATAAACAAACATTTAGATTCCTAATCAAAGGATATTGAATAATTCCACTTTGATGTACAATTTCTTGTACCTACAATCAATGAACTTAAAAGTAATTGCGATTTCTTTCCCATAATCTATTTGCCAAGGGTGACACTAATAAATCTGACTGCTTTTATAGAGAATTAGTATCAAAAATATGTTTTCTGTGATAAGAAAATTTCTATATTCAATGTATGATTCTTATAACACATTTCATTTTCCAGTAAACTGGCACTGCAACTATTTCTTTCATTTTGTCATTGTGCTCAAAGCTGAGTATATAGGCCTGACAATTAAGTTCGCAAATTCATCCTAGAAAAAGTGCTACATAACTCATTCCTGAATATCACTGTGATCACCTTCCAAGTACTCCCCTTTGGAAGCTATGCACCAATGTCAGAACCTAGTCCACTTGCCAAAGCAATTTTGGAACTCCTTTTTCTGGAATGACCATCAGAGCTTTTGTCGTATTGCCTGTGATGTCCTGAATGTCATCAAAATGTCTTCCTTTCAATATTTCCTTTATCTACGGGTAAAAAAAAAGTCATTGGAGGCCAGATCAGGTGAGTAGGGAGGGTGTTCCAATACAGTTATTTGTTTTCTGGCTAAAAACTCCCTCACAGACAGTGCTGTGTAAGCTGGTGCATTATTGTGCTCCTTTGGGTCCATTTTTCAGACACCTTTCTCATATCAAGATTTTAAGTTAAGATTTTCCTAACTCTCTATAGATATTTATTTGGTCTGCAATGCTTCTCATAGTTTGCTGACAATTTTGAAGCATATTTCAACAAAGTTTTGCAACTTTTCCTCAGTTCTGTTCATCACTGGCCTTACTGACTTCTCTTTATCAGTGACACATTCTCTTCCCTCAGAAAAACGTTTAATCCATTTGTACACTTCTATTTTCTTCATGACATGATCCTCATACACTTGCACTAACATGTCCCTGATTTCACTTCCACTTTTGCCAAGTTTAACAGGAAATGTAATGTTTGGTTTTCACTCTAACTCAAGCTCCAACATTCTCTTGACAGCACACAAAAACATGCAACAGCAATAACGACTGCCACACAGCAAGACACCGCCGCATGTCGACACGAATATCACTGTGAGGCGCTGATATACCAAATTATGAAACCTTCCTGAGTTGTTTGTACAATGCTGCCAATGTAAATGCACAATGGTACATTCCTGAACTTAATTGAAAGACCTCGTATAACAGCAGATGAACACAGCTTGTCGTGCTCTTTCCCTTTTCTGCTTTTACCATATTATCTATATTGAGATGCTGTACTTTTATAGTTTAGCATTAAGATGCTTTTATGTACAATTATCTTTCTTTTCATTATTAAAGATATCTAAAATTGTAGAAGAATAGATTGTAAGAAATAGTTATTACTCATTTGAAAGTTATTGAACATGATTACAGCCTAAATCTACAATGTAATGAGTACAATTCTTCCTTTATATCCCATTTACATGAAAATAATGGGTCTTTACATAGCCTTTGTCTTCAGGTTACACTAATCAAGAAACATTAAAATCTACCAATCATGGGTTTGGGCGCCTTCATCCCCCTGCCATATTTCAGTACATCACAAAAGTGATATCCCAGGACTTCGATATTCCCAATGTATTCAATCAGTATTTCAGGATTGTAGTGAATTCATTTTCTTTGAGCCCTAGATTACTAATAATACTTGTAGTGTGTGACATTGTTTAAAAGGCAATGTAGTGTACCGGTGGAGAGTATACTTTTATGTTCAGACAGTCTGGATTTAAATCTATCCAATAATATGACTAGATAATTAGTTTAAGACTTCCATGCTTCAGATTTCATAAGGAGATCATAATGGCACCTCTCTCAGAGGGATGTTGAGAGAATTAAGGAAATCAGTAGATGCAAAGTGCTTTGACTACTGTCTGGCACTCCTTAGGTGTTATATAAGTTTTAGTTGCCACTGCGATGATGAACACATGTTAAAATACATATAAAGAACTAGTTGCACACTAATCTTTAAACAGATATTAGTTACTGCAATTGGGAATACCAGTGAATTTCAGTGTTAGAGCAACGTAGTATCAGAGATATGTATTTTAACAAATAAAAAGAAGTTTCAAATAACTCAAACTCTTTGCTTGTTTTCTTGAATAGCACAGAAGAACTAAATTGACCAATTGATTTCTCTTTTAGCCTGATGGATACTTATGTTATTTCTGCATTTGTGCTGTTAAAGATGATATTGTCTGTACATTTTTACCAATGTATGTTTCAGATCTATAGAGAGAATCCTAAAAATCAAATTGCTGTATTGCAGTGTTTATTTTTATTTTAAGTAGATGCAGCCAAATAACCTTTCAAAATCTTGCCTATTTATCTTGTCCATAAGCAATAAAATAGCCACGCATTCTTATTCATTTTAATTATGGAAAATTTCAAGTGTCCATGCCACTCATGATTATAGGATAAAATTGTGTTTATTGTTTTCCTTCAATTTACCATTTGTTAGAAACTAAATTATGTCACCCTCAAATTAATATCTTGAGGTCCTAACCCCTAATGTGATGGAATTCATAATTAGGGCCTTCAGGAAGGTAACAAAGAATAAATGAGCTCATAAGAATGGGGCCCTCATCCAATAGGGGCTACAACCTTGCATATAAAAAGAAGGGACACTAGCCCTTTCCTCTAACCCCATGTAAGAATACAAAGAAAAGAAGTCCATCTACAAGCCAGGAAGAGGCCTCACCAGAAACCAGCCAGGTGAATAACTTGATCATAGATTTCTAATCTCCAGAATTGTGAGAAAATAAATATCTGTTATATAAGCTATCCAGTCTATAGTATTCTGTTGTATTACCCTCAGCAGACTCATACACTTTCTAAAACCTCTTTTATTTCTTCCTAAAACTCACAATCATTTGCATTGTCTTCATAAAGGGAGCATTCATATGTAGAATTAATCTCTCTTTGATTATTAGTACTATAGTTCAGAGAGCAAACTTCATTTTTCCAATATTCTTGCTTAGTGCTTTCCTATAACTCAGGCCCAGAAAGCTCAGTAAGCTTTCCAAAGTCTCCAGAAAAAGTATGCATATTGATAGGCTACAACAAAATCTTAACTACAGACTCCCACTTTTGCTAAGTTTTATAGACAAAATGAAAGGATTTGAATTATATAGCAAAGATGAAAGAAGGCATTTAATATCTCTCAGGATTAAAGAAATAAAGATGAAAAAATGGAAGTACAAATATGTACATAAGCTAAGAGGAAATTCAATTTTAAGAAAGCATATGGTGGTCTTGTATGTAGGTATTTTATGTCACATAAAAATCTAGGATATTAACATTCAAAACTTTTCAAACAATGTTCTTCCTTTACTATAGAAAAACAGTGAAAGCAAAGTAGAATCCTAATGGGATGCTGTAATCAAGAGACAACTAAAATTAAACCAACATTAAAATTCTGAAATAATAGTATTTCATTATACTTACTACAAATTGTCTTGAAGGTTAAGGTAGAAAATATTGAAATAAAAATATGAGTATGATTATTTCTGAGCAAATACGCAACTATAGAATTTTTAACTATTTGTTCATTTATTATTTAAAACCCATGTAATTTCAAAAAACTTCACAACTTTTTATTATAAAGAGAATAGATATAGCCGCGCTTGGTGGCTCAGCCTGTCATCCCGCGCCTTTGGGAGGCTGAGGTGAGTGGATTGCCTG
>NW_007260310.1:259282-276861 GCF_000164805.1 Carlito syrichta
TGGAGGCTGCGGTGGCCGGGAGCAGCCACTGCACTCCAGTCTGGGCAATAGAATGAGACTCCAACTCAAAACAAAACAAAACAAAAACAAAAGAGAATAGATACTTCAGAATGATTTTAAATCTAGAATAATGGTAACTATATGATATAATCATGTGTAGGCTAGGAGACTTTACTAAGTTGAACAGACTAAATGTAGTTATGTCTTTCGGTCTCAGTCTAACTGAGAATTCAGGCAAAAACCAATTGAGTACAACACGTTCTATACTTTGACCAAAATACCAAATCTGTTTTCTTAAAAGAATCAGAGATGGCCAATACTAAATTCTAAAAGTAATGTGTTTCCTGAGTACAAATATAAGTGACGAAGAATAGGATAACAGGCAATTCCTTCAACAGCAGCTCATCAGTAACGCTAGACGCATTCTTCATATGTCCACCTATTGAATCTACCCTTAATAAAAGCCAAGGGCGTAACATTAAAAATAATGCATTGAAGGCATTTCTGCAAAAATTTCAGCCGAGGTCTGAGCCAGGTAAGAATTTTGATAATGCAACTTGATAAAATGGCACAATTTACACTAATTTGAGAGATGATAGATAGCAGAGGCTTTGTACTGGGGTTATCTTTCTCAACTATCAGTTTTCTCCTTTGCATGAAGAAAAATAACTTCAACTTTAAACTCTTGGACAGGAGCTAAGAATACAAGGATTCTGACTTCCTAAAATAATAGCACACACATTTTACAATAGAAACTGGGAAGTAAGATTTATATTCTCCACAAATGGAGCACTAAGAATAAGAGAGGCCAAATTTTATGAATCAGTTTTAGATTACTTTGAAATGTATCCAATTGAAATTATATATCGTAGTCAAATATCTCAAATATTCACGAACATCAGTGTGGCTCCCACAAAATTTTTCTTCCACCCACAAAACTGCATTTTTCCATAACTTGCATATGTCATTTGTTGAAATCATCCTCCAATTAGATGTTCAAGACAGAAACAAGATGAATATAATTTGGTGTCTATCTTCCACTCCCTCATTTTCCACTTGTAATCAATATCCAAGCACCATCACATTTATCTCTTCAAAGTATTTTTAAAATATTTTTCCATTTTCATCACTCATACAGTCTTCACTGGATCTTCAGTGATAGTTACCCTAGACTGATCATCCTGTCTCTTCACTTACCTTCAGTCTATACTTCATCTTGCCATTAAAGCTCTTTTTAAGACATTTACTGGCACTCATCAAGGTAAACCCTTTGATCCATTTACCTCAGCTATCAGAAAAAAGGTCTAAGGTCTTTAGCCTAGCATGCAGAGCATTTAATAACATCAGATAATTCCTCCAGTCTGAACTCCACCTAGCTCTACCAATTCCTATTTAATGCCAACAGTACAGAAATTATGGAATCACTTGTTTCCTCGGTTTTCCTATGTTCCCTGTATTTGTACCCATGTTCTTCCTTGTTTTCTAAAAAAAACTTCTACATATTATTAAAGACAATTCTCAAATGTTTGTTCTATATGAGACACGTGTTTGATCAAGCTAGTCCAGCTAAATGAAATACAGCTAGTTTGATAATAGCTTTGGTAAGAAAGATTGGAAACTTTCCATGAATTCACGTGAGGGAGGAAAGACTCAAGGAAGAATGAAGGAGATGCATAATATAACACTATGGGAAGCAAAATGAGATTAGAGATGGTGAGAAAATAGAGATTAGATTTGGGAAGAAAAGTCATTGCAGGCAATATTCATTAGTTAATAAAAGTGGACACTGGACAGATCTATATTTGGGCAAAAAAATTTAGTATATTAGATCTACAGACTGAAGTAGATTTTAAATAAAGCTGATATATAGTGCCCAAATTCCATCCAAAACCCTAAATTTTTATTTGAAATTGTATGTTCTTTTGCTTAAAAACTACCTATAAATTTGTATACAACTCAGGCCCTGGAAAATCTCTACAACAAATAGCATTAAACCAAACAGGAAAATATTCAAGCCTTCATTTCTATATGCTTTCTAGAGTCCTTGGAGTCACTGCAATTTGGCTATCATAGTCTCTTGTTCGTGTTTAGAGAGGAGCAGTACAGAGGAAATCCCCAATTTAATTTTTTGGGTTCTAAATATTTATTTGAGTATAGCTGAAATAAAATATAATCAGGAGAATCAGAACATTTATTCCTTTGAATAAATGTGTGACTATCTATGAGTTTCTTTCAATCTGTGTTTTTAAAATGCATACAAATATATATTATGTCATATAGAAAGTTATATAAATATTGAAATATAGCCTATATATTTACATACAAAATGTTATGTATGTTCTTGTATGTATTCCTAAATATATATATGTTCTTATACATATATACATATACACATGTATAGTCCTAAATAATCTCTTAGAAATAATCAAGCTTTTGTCAATCTTCCCTTAAGTTTCATGAAGTGAAAAAATGAAGATCTTCCGCCCAAAGGTGTATTTAGTTAGAAGCTAAATAATGACAACACTAACAAAAAATAATCTTTCAGTAATAATGTCAAATATTAACTAATCATTCTGTGCTTTATTATTTTTATTTTTTGTAAATGTAAAAGACACATATTATTTTTATTTTACAAAATGTCTAAATCCCTTAAGAGAAATAAACTTCCCTATCTTGGCACAGACAATAAGAGCTTGTGGTAAATTAAAACCTATTTCACATTGATTCTAAAGCCTAATCTCTTTCCACTAATCTGTGGAATTACCCATTTTGAAAACAAGTCTATTGCAGCATGTTGGCACTAAAAAAATTCAGGATACTGATTTTGGACACACTGATGTTTACCTCCCAAGAAGGAATTGGAAGATTCAGAACTACTTGGTTATTTATAAAAGTTAGACATCATAGTTAACAATAACATTTATCCTTTGATAAGACTTCTTTCCCATGTCTTTATTTTATGTTGCTATAGACTGCTCATAAAAAAATTAGTTGTCACATGTTTTCATAATGGGACTGCACTATTCATGAGTAAGAAGATAATAATGTTCCAGTGGCTAAAAGCTGGACTATTGATGTCAGATGAGAGTTGGATTTTAATCCTGGCTTTATCATTTGCTAGCACTGTGACTATGAGCAACTTTTAAGCCTCATTTTCACCATCTGTTAAATGAGAATACTGACATTGCACACATAATACTGTTATAGAAAGTATGTGTACTCAAGTTATATATAAAGTGATTGAAATGTCCCTTTTTCTTTGTTTCCTCCTTTTACTTCCTTCCCCCTTACCTCTTTCTCCTTGCTGATTTTCAGAGGAAGATTTTCAGTCACATTTTTACTTAAAAGATTTCTAATATTTTATTGAGGCAGATTTTCTTACAATGAAGGATTGAGAAGAAAATATGTATGTGCTACTGGAGAAACCAAGTAATTCTGCATCCTGCTTGTCATTCTCAGAACTAAGTACTTTTTTTCGATATTTATAAATGAGATCAAATAATAAAGTGCATTAGCTAAGTACACATACTAAAAATGAATAAAATGATAAGATTTCAGTGGCAAACATCATAAATCCAAAGGTTAAACTTTACATAGAGGAGTAAGCAATGCTAAGTCAAAGGTACTATAAACAACTCAGGTGTTTTCTGCAACTACATTCTCAGCCTGCAGAATCACTGCATGAGGTCTCTCTTTGTAGAACCTGAATAGATAGATACCTGGTAGAGCCCAAGTTCGAAGCAACCCAAAGGCACAGTCTCTTTCCTTTGGCAGTAAAGTTCCTTCATCTCAACAAACTTGAGAAGACTCAGCTGAGGTCTCTACTGGGGAATATCCTAAAATAGTTAAAGAAACAGACTCAGCATTTAGTCACTGAACTTTCTTGATTCTTGGAGATATATCAAAACTGCACTGCTCTGCGATTTTAATCTTCAAATGAATTCTATTTTGACCAGCATCAAAGAGTCAAATAATAAGTTTTAAAACATTTTTCTCTTAAAATTTGAACAACAAGAAAAGGAAACAAAATATGTGGGGTGTAAAATGTATTTGTATTCTGCAGAGTATAAAATTATACATGGATACTTTTAAACATCTGTCTTGATATTATGAACGGATTGTATTTTCTAACTTATGTTTGAAAAATATTTGACACAAAATTTGGGGTCATTTAAATCAGAAAATAGTAGCATTATACGGTCTTTGCTATTATACAAGTGTAGAATGTTAAGGTCTTTCTAAATAATTACCTTAATTTTTATAACTGGTACTACTATATAAATCAGCCAAAAGTCACTTTCAATTTTAATTTGAAATCCAAATTAATAATATGTTACATTTTACTACTTATTTAAAAATTTTACTGTAGAGCTATAAAGCATACATATGCAGTAATAGTCATCTATTATCTCCTCTGATATGAACTGGTACTTTAATCAGAAATGCCTTCTGTTTAAATTAAGGATATAAATCTTGCCAGAAATTTATCCTGTGTCATATAAATCATCAAATTCAAAGTGTGATAAATACTGATAGTGATATATTATTTGGAATTTGATAAAACTTGAAATTCATTTCATTGAAGTGCTAAATGATACTAATGTATTTTTCAATATGCTATCACCACATAAAATGTGAAATATCTGATGATTAGGTGACATGGAAAGAAGTACGGAGAGGTATAAATGCTAAACAGCTCAACTGAAGATACGAAGATTCGTCCACAGAATAAAGAGCAACCATACAAATTTACAAACTGTTTGTGTTTCAGATGTATAATATTTTCTTGAGTAGGAAAACAAGTTTAAGTTAACTTAATATAAAATTCTACCAGCTTAATGATAGAAGTTTTATATATTAAAATTTTTTTCAAGACAATCTGTAAAATTATGCCTTCTCATTAACCTAAGAAACATATACTATATTTTTTGAATTCTGTAGAGCATATCTTTATATATTTGGGTTATAAACAAAATCAAGCATATCCTTAGTGGATTGAGGTAGATAAAATTATGGTCAGTACAATACTTACCAAAGAGAACAGCACCTTTTACTTCAAGTTACCCAGTATGATCAGCCACACAAGGTATAAAAAATAACCTCACTTAATTTATTTATATGAAATTTAACAAATATTGGATAAATTAATTTATTTTTTGTGATATATTCCAATGTGTTACAACATTACAAAAAATATTTTCCTTTATAAAATAATGTAACAAAGATTTTTTACTACTTTTATTAGACATGAAAGTAAAACAATAATAAACGGTTTCTATGCCAACAAAATATTTTATATTGACAGTCTTCAATTTGATATCTTCAAAACTGTAAGAATAATTAAAAATATGTCTATGTGTGTAGTTTTATAAATTTTCTGTAATTTTTCTTCTAACTAATTAATGGGAACTCAAGGTCAGTCTACTTATGCATAACAAGCATTGGTTTCATCTATGGATAAATGCTCATGTTTGCTATTTCAGATCTCAGCACAGAAAAGTTTCAAGACCTATATTTCCTTTCGGTGTTAGCACAATCTACAGTTGTTAGGAGAGCTGTCAATCTTTTCTTAATACATTCTAGTCCTTTGGAGAAAAGCACAGGCCAAAGGGGAAAACCTAGAGTGGAAAATTTCTAAAGCTGATTATAGCGAAGGCTGAATGGTAGTGAAAGGTAAATTTCTAAAGGAATCTGATTAACATGGATCTATCAAATAATAACCAGAGTATGTCGTTAATTTTATGGCATTTTTTTTCTTCTAGCTGGTTTTTCCTTCGTTGGACTTCCTTCCTGGCTAATTAACCACTAAACATTTTACAAGCAATCCAAGTGCGGAAGCAGTAAAGGATGAATTGCACTTATGAAGTAATTGACAAAGAGCATATTGGGCATTTTAAGCAATGATGGTGTGCATCCTAATACCGGAAGAGAGGCTTATGTGCTGCCATTTGACAGACCATTATTTAATCTCAGACCTCAACATCAGATAATAGAAACTCGAGGCTAAAATGAACTTATGCATACTAGAAAGAGGGTATCCTAGTGCAAAGAGCTTCTGAGAAAACACTTAGTGTTCTTGCCTTGGCATTATCAAAATACCCCTAGTGTTATCTCAGATGAATTCCCAAGTTATTTTACTTTCTTTTGACAGTAAAGTCAGAGCTGACAAACCAAGGCAGTTCTCAAAGAAATTCAATTACTGAAACGTCTGACAGCTTGCTTTGCTTCTTCTTACTAAAGTTTCCAAACTTACTTTCAGCATGTATAATATGGTTTGCTATGCAAGACAAGCATGGTATTTTATAAATAAAATAAAAACACTAGCAATAGAAAGGTAAAACATTCATAAATTTAAAAATTTTAGTTAGGAAAGAAAAATGCAACAATAAATTATATAGCCATTTTTAGAATTTTTGAGTGAGAGCCTATTAGCTTTCAAGTATTTTTTTTGACTATCAGGAGAGAGAATATTAAATTATTTCTGTCTTTAAAAAGATTGAAATCTATCAAACATGTATTACCATTAAATCTAAAGTCACAAAAATAGTTTGAGCTCAAATGGTGCATTTCTAAATTTTAAAAGTATATTTCTGAATAAGACTACTCCCATGTGTTTGAATTATTACAGTGCTAATACAAGTAGTGTCTGAGTCATATAATTTATTTCCCCAAATTGTAACAAATAGTCAGTGAGATAAAGCACATTGTGTGTGTGTATCATTATGCTATATATGATCTATATAAATTACATTATTAAAGTATTATTACTATATAAAACAGAAATTTATAGTCTCACGTGTTAAAATGATAAGAAATATGTGCTTAGGAGTAAAAATCTCAAGAACCACCTTGGTCCTACCGACTGAATACTATGTTTAACTTACATTCAAATTAACTTCAACTCATTATAAGATTACCCTGCAAAGAAATAGGAGAGAGAAGGGATTACATTGAGCCTACATACCATAACTATTTTTCATAGACCTGGCTCCAAAAAAAAAAAAAATGGACAAGAAAGAATTCTTTTTAAGAACTGGAGGATTTTCTGTAGACTGCCTTAAGCAATAAGACAATATTTTACTCTATCAAGTTAGTCGTTAACCTTTCTTTCTTTCTCAACAATTTCAACATTTCTGAAGCATCGTTAATCATGTTTACTGAGCATTTTTTTTTCCTTAGTTAGTATTTAGTTTCAAAGTTTCTCTAAATCCAGTTTCCTAGCATCCCAAAGATGTGTCTTTCTAAAACAAGCTACTGTCAGAAATTCGACACATGTATCCTTTAATGATCATCTGGTCTCAACCTATTCATTGGCAATAAGAGGAATTCAAAGTTAGACAAACTGCTGAGGTCATGCATTTGTTTCTCAATGAGCAAAAGGTAAAACCAATATCTCATTATTCTATGTCTGAAATGATTTACTTTTTTTCCTTAATTAATATGCTCTTCTATTTAACCAGCAATTATTATATAAATACTAAACAGCAAAAAAAATTCTAGGTATTGGTGAAGTAAGAATAATTTTTAATGAAAAACAGCATTATTATTATCTTCAGGAAGGAGAGCTTACATGAATCAAATCATAAATTAAATAAGTATTTTCCAAGTGTGAAGTGTTGTAAGGAAAAGACTAGGCAATAGAAGATACTTCAATACAACACACTTATACCAATTTTGGGGTCAAATGATAGATTCCTTTGAAAAGAATTGTATCTACAACAATTCTTATATACTCAAACACCACAACCTATTTATACATATCACCATTCCTTAAATCTATTTTAAAACAAAATTATACAATGTATTTCTTGATTTTATTTGATGTATATTTTCTACAGACTATTGTGTCATATTGTCTATTATATTTCATAACTTATTTTTTATCTAAATAACAATATATATTATCTTATCAATTTCTAGAGATGACTCCAAGCAGAATTAACAGTAAAAAACAAATCATATGAATTACTGTAAAGCTTCTTCAAGAAAGTGAATAATAAACCTTTGGATGTGACATAGATTCTAACTCCTCATAATTCCTTCGATAATTCACAAACTCCTTTTTATCGCTCTCTCATCACTGCTTTTCCTGGAAAAATAACTTTGTTTAAAAATCCAGCTTTCCGCTTATATCATGTTGGACATAGAGAAGAACACAACTTGACTGTCTTGACTCTATCTTCAAAAACAAACCACAATTGAGCTGTTTTTGCATAGTAATACATCTCCTAGAAAATTCCTTCTTTCACTCTCTTAGATGACTGTTTCATACTTTTTCTTTTTTCCTTTTTTCTCTTTCTCCATTATTAGTACCCTACTCTTAATCACCATTGTTTCTGCCCTGAATTATTGTGCTCTTATCCTAAGACTTTTTTTCTGAGTCAGAATTTTTCCTCCTGTAGTTTATTGTACAAAGTATAGCATGAGGCTAAAGTCAATCTAACAAGGTTGCATATTGCATCTCCACTGCTGATAATCTCAAAGCCTTCCCATCTCATTTAATAAAATCTAATATTCTTATCAGAGCTTAAGGTGCCTAAAGAGGCTCTTCCTAATCCCTCTCTGATCTCATCTTCTTCCACTTACCTCTTTGTTTGTTGTCCTCTGTCACTTGAGTTACATGCTTGGCTAATGTAGGGAGGATGGATAACAAATGGACCAAAACCATCCCATTTGAAGAATAAATCTGAAGGAAAATAACTATTCAGTTTGGAATTTTTCATAGATCTACTTTTCCAAGCTAGAAAAGAAGACACATGTTATTTACCACATGCTACAGTTTCCCATCTACCAGAACCAATTTTGAGCTTTTTGAATGCAAAATATAAGAAAATATAATTTTTCAAATGCCACATAACATGAAATTATATAAATATACGGACAGATTATAGTAAAACGTTAAGTTTTAACCTGTCGCTGCAATAAAATAGCGTGAATAAAGGCAAAAAACAAATCTTGGGTCTCAGTATTAACAACAAAGGAAACATTTTTGTCTTCACGTTGTATAACTTGAAATTTGAAACCTGAACAAAAAATTAGTGAATAGATATTGGTGATACTTCCTCATACAGGATTCTTACTTCAGGCAGGTGGAAATCAATGTTTTCTAAAATGTTTCAGTGATGGAGAAGTCACTACAGTAAAGATGAAAACAAATCCATTATGGGTCAGTTACTATTAAAAATATTTTTCTCTTATCAAAACTGTGTCTGTCTTCCTATTTCTTTCTTCCTGTGCTTTTACTAAATCTAAAATGTTTTAAAAGAAAATGTTACAGATATATGAATATTTATTTTAACATTTTATGTTTACTTTTACTTTTTTTTTTTGAGTCAAGGTGTCACTCTGTCACCCAGGTTGTAGTATCACTCATGACAGCCTCAACTTCCTGGGCTCAGGCTATCCTTCCACCTCAGTATTCAGAATAGCTGGGACTACAGGTTCACACCACCATGCCTGGCTAATTTTTTGATTTTTTTGTAGAGATGAGGTTTTGGTATGTTGTCCAGGCTGGTCTTGAACTCCTGGGTTCAAGCAATTCTCCTGTCTCAGCCTCCCAAAACACTGGGATTATGTGCTGAACCACTGAGCCTGGCCTATTTTTAACTTTTTAAGTAGAACTAAATTCTTCGATTTTTCTTTTCTTTATGTTAGAAGCTCAGAGACTTTTAAAACTGTTACTCTCTTTTAAACCTACTAGAATCTTTCAACATCTTTCTTAAACAGGTTTCCCAGTATTCAGTGCAATACATTTGACAATAAGCATCTGAATTTGCTAACGAAAACTAGCAATTGAAATGACCACACAACTATAAAAATAGCAAACAGCTGTACCAGCACTGGAAATTAAAGCAGCATGCCATACACCCTTCGGGAGCAAGTTTGAATCAATTTTCATTTGGAATTTAAAATTGGTAATACTAATAAAAAGACATTTTCATTTCCTGACTTGGAAATTCTACATATTGAAACAGACTGCACAATGTCAGAAAAATAGGTCCTGTCAGAATCACATCATTCTGCAGAAGTGAAACTGAGATAAGTTGGGAGGTAATCATTTATGACTTCGATTGTTAGTCTGAAACAAATGCTAGTTGGACAGATATACTAGAAGACTTTGCATACACATGATTGTGAATGTTTTAAAGCTATAACAACAATGCAGGACAGAATCTTTCTAAGGATCAACTGGGATTTTCAGGTCAAACTAAGGCTTCACGTTACTTCTCTTAACAACAAGAAGAAACAATATTGAGCAAATACTTTTTTAGACTAACGATGATCCATTGGATTGCCTAGCCATATATCAGGCTACTGGCTCATTGAACTTGAGTTACAAATGTATGTTGACTATCCTTCTGGGTTTGATTTTAAACCCTTAAGTGAGACAGATAAGCACACAGAAAGTGAGGGGATTCAAAAAAACATCCATTTCCATTATTGGGAAAATGGCTGATAAATGAACACAGAAACAAAAAAGCCAATCTAATAAATCTTTGAAAATATTTTGGGAAAAACTACTCAAAAGTTACCTATCATAATTGTATTATGCCTCAATAGTTTAATAGATGAGATATATTAAAATATCAAAAGACTCATGATTTCATAGTTATTTATACAATTTCAAAATTAGTAAAGGTTGAAACACTCCCAGTTATTTACCCATTTGAAATAATTTAATCCTTAAATCCTTCAAAGACAGTTTTGAAAAAGCTAATTAAGACTAATCTTATTTGTACATGTACATGAAAAATGTCAAAGTGAATATTTAAAAATCAAGCCTGTTAAAGTGTTTTAAAAAATAATAGACCCTGAATAAGTTGAAATTTTTTCAGATATGTAGGGATTATTCAACTTTTTAAAAAATCTATTAATTTAACTAATTCTATTAACAGTGCACTGAAGAATAAGCTTATTCTCAAGCCTCTAAATGTAAAAGAGGGCATTAATTTTTTTTAAATAACCATTAGTATTCTGCAAAAAAAAAAAAAGAGAGAACTTTGTAATAGAAAAATAGAAAGGAAGTTAATTCCTTAACTTTATAAGAATATTTATATGAAACATAGAGCCAACATTCTACTTAAGAACACAATACTAAGTACATTCGCTTGTTAAAGTCAGGGAAAAATACACTGTCACAATTTATTATTTAAGTTTGCATTGTTTTGCATATTTTTGCCAAAAGTAATAAAATGATATAATCAATAACTGAGAGGAAGAAACAAAATTTTTTCCAATGACTATATTGTTTACCTGTAAAACACAAACAAATCATCTACTAATCTATTAAAATTATTAAAAGCACTTACTAAGACTTCTAGATACAAATCAATAGGGAGAAATCAATAATTTACAGCTAGAAAGCATATTTTTGAAAGAAGAACTTTCAACATTAGCAAAAATCAATATAATGTGAAAAACTTTGAAATATTCAGGAATAGCATTTATTCAAACTGATTACTGATCTTTAATGAAGGATAATAAAAATTTCATATGAACAAATTTAATATAACACAAATAAAAATTTGCTCCAAATTAATTCATTAATTTGATATATTATCAATAAAATATAATATTTGACTTGAATTCTATAAAAATCATACTCACATGGATAATAAGATATTTAAAAGCAGCTAGAAAATCAAGTCACAATATAATTAAAAAGTAGTTACCACTCAAATTATTAAAAATCATGTAGCTAGCATAGCTGCATTATCGAAAGATAATTAAATGTTAACAAGTTTAAGAATCTGAAAATGTGGTAAATGTAGCATCACAAACAAAAGTGAAAGTGAGGAATACTAAATAAATAATATTGACTTGCATGTCAAGAAGAAAATTGTTTATGATGCTAAATAAATTTGTAAATAATATACACTTCAAAACTAGAAAAACCATTTGAAAATATTAGTAGAATTTAGGATGATGAATGATATTCATTCAGGTATGAACACAAAGAAATGAAAATGAAGGCAAAACCTCAAAACTAGAAATTTATCATATTTCTAACAAATTTTAAATCTGTATAAACAGACAATTAATGATTAAAACATAAAGAATACATTTTAAATATATATATATTGCTTAACTGTTTACCAAATGGTTCCATTACAGGTTTGTAAAATGTCAGTTTGATCAAGAAGATCATTATTTTTTTTCAAAATGAGCAAAGGACATGAAGAGACAATTCAACAAAATGGACAAAGAAATGTATAATAATCCAGGTGTGGTGGCACGTACCTGTAGTTCCAGCTACTTTGGAAGGCTGAGGTGGAAGGGTCACCTGAACTCAGCAGGTTGAGGCTGCAGTGGCCATGAGAGTGCCCCTGCATTCCAGCCTGGGTGACCAAGTGAGACTCCAACTCAAAAAAAAAAAAAAAGAAAAGAAAAGAAAATGTGTAATAGACATCTAAATTATTTAAATTCAGTAGCAAAGAATTTTAAAATGTAAGTTCTTTATCGTGGCAGTTAAGTCTACGTTTTAAGTAAACTACGTTTTAAGTAGGATTCAGTTGATATTCTGTTGCTTACTGCACAGGAGGTCAATTGTTAAGAAAAAACCGTATTGCCAGGGAAGAAAATTTTTTAATTGAGTGATACTGGTCAAGGAGAATGGGAGATTCATTCTCCAATTCATCTTCCTGTCCCATCGACTTTAGGGGTTTACGTTGTAGAGCAGGAATGTAGAAAACAGGAACTAGGTAACGGTAAGGAAGAGAAGGTGGTAAAAAAGAATTGAGGAAGGGTAATAAAGAGGAGCTGGTGGACAGGTGGGGTCTGGCATATCACTAGATGCTGTGATTTGGTGAGTTGCAGTTTCTTGATACTCTAGGCCTGATACTCTAGGCCTGAGGATTGGCTTTCTGAAAAGGAACTTAGATAAGACAAATGTAAGTTTCAGGCTTTAAGACCTGGAGGGTCAATTACTATGTTTATTTTTTTAAAAAAACTGTAACCATATGGGGAAGTTGATAGGAATCCGTCATTAGGAGATATATAATCATCTCACATGAGGCTAAAACAAATTTTTTAAACAAAGTCCCAACGATCTCATTAGATAATTGTACCTGATGTTATGTGCATTTTCCCAAATCTTGTGCGATGCATCTGTTGATATGAAGAAAGGGACCTTAAAGACAGCAGTCTTTAGCTTTCTATCCTCCAGATTGTATTAAGTCATTTTCCAAGAGTGTTAAAATGAAGTAGACTAAGCAAATTTTTAGTAGAGGCTGTAAGCATTCTGACTCACTTAATGAAATTTAAAAAGAATGAACATCTCTTCAGTCATTCTTGGAGAAGAAAATGTGACATATGAGGATAAAATGTAAGGTCATACACTTCTCCTTAGAAACATTAAAAGATCAAAGAAATATGTTTAAAGTGTATAATATCCTGCAGGAAAATTGAAACCATAAGATATTATACTCAGAGAAGATCATGGTCGAGTTTAGAAACAACAACATGACAATTTAAAAAGTGTCAATTTCAAGGAACACAATGAAATCAGCATACAAAAATGTGGCTCCAATTATATAACTCAGAAATTTAAGAATGTTAAAGGGATAGGAGGTAAACACTGAATGTAATTTTTTTTTTTTTTTTTTTTTTTTTTGAGTTGGAGTCTCATTCTGTCACCCAGACTGGAGTGCAGTGGCCGCTCCTGGCCACCGCAGCCTCGACCTGCTGGGCTCCGGCGATCCTTCCGCCTCAGCCTTCCAAGTAGCCGGAATTACAGGCATGCGCTACCACGACCAGTTGATTTTTTGATTTATTGTAGAGATGAAGTCGTGCTGCCCAGGCGGGTCTCAAACCCACGGACTCAGGCAATCCACTCACTTCAGTCTCCCAAAGGCGCGGGATTACAGGCTGAGCCACCCGAGCCCGGCTAAACACTGAATGTAATTAAGTGCAAGACCCAAACTCATATTTGTGGGATTTATGGATTAGCGTATGGACTGATTTTAAAACTAATGATGATTATTTGAGATTTATGGAGTTTTGTGCTATTTTGCCCTTTGAAGTTTTTTTATGATGTAAAATAATCACTGCATTTCTTTTTAATAAATATAATAATGTCATTATTCCAAGATGAAAGAAGAAATGATTTCACAAGAATTATTATTAGTAAAATAAATCCATACAAACATCATTAATTATGGACTCCTTATTAAGATACCAGATCTCATATTATGTATTTCAAAATTTGATCAACCTGAAGACTCCTCTAAACAGATGCTTATAAATGAAATAAAAATCATATTTTTCTTAATATTTATTAGAATTTCTGCAATTTGGAACTTTAGGCTTTCTGTCAGCATTCTTAAAATTTTGTATCACTCTTTGGATTTACCCTGGCTTAGTTTTATGACTACTGCTGATACGGTTTCTTTCTAAACTGATCTTGAGGTTTCTGTCTTAAGTGTGACCATTAGCTCTAGACATGCACTGATCATAAAATTCCAAGAATTTGGCCTTGGATGTTTACAGTGTGCCTCTCATAAGATAATTGTTCATTCTGGAGGTTGGGCTAATGTCTAAGTATCCAACACACGACCAAGTGTCCCTTTTGTTTATACTGGCTGATTCTCTGTGGCTCCTGCCTGACGTGTATCCCGTTTATTTCTACCGGGATAGCTATTCTCTAAGAGAGATCCCTGACCTGGAAAGGTTACATTCATGTTTGGGTATTTTAGGTGAGATAATGAGGAAGTGAAACCAAAATACATGAAGGAGATATTTATTAATTGTAGTTAGTTCCCAGAGGTGTTAGGAGTGCCAACAGGAGGCTGATGAGAGTGAAGTCTGGAGATGGTAAGAGCTCACCCAGTGATTGGAATGAGAGAGAGAGAGGGAGAGAGAGAGAGAGAGAGAGAGAGAGAGAGAGAGAGAGAGAGAACCTGTGGAACTATGCCTTTGTTAAGTCTAAGGTGTGATCCCTTGGGTATTCCCACCAGAGTTGTGGATTTTTTGATCAGTTTAATGAAAATTTGCATGCAAAAGGAGTACTTATGAGGGGAGACCCAAAAAACCAAGAATTTATTTATAAAAAACTGTGTATTTATTCTTACATGTTTAAACTTCATTCATCTGTAAAGTACTCTCCATTGGATGCAATACACCTATCAAGACACTTCTTCCACTCCTCAAAACAGTTTTCAAACTTGTCAATTCGGATGTCTTTTATTGCTTTTGTAGTTTTTTGTTTCACCCCTTCCACATCAGCAAAATGATTCCCTGGGAGAACTTTTTTCATCTGTGAGAGAAAAAATAAAAGTCACTTGTGGGTAGTCTGGTGAGTAAGGAGGATAGGGCACAGAAGTCATACCGTTCGGGGTCAAAAACTACTGAACACTCCACGTGCTGTTGTGGGCAGGTTGTTCGTGTAAATCGCCCATCATAAAATGGACAAATGTGTTGACTGTAAAACAAAAAATTCACTGAAACCGAACACGACCTCTCACAACAACACCAGGTGGCACACTGATGCCTGTAGGTTCCTAGAATACTATACTACTGGGGAAAGCCTATACTACAAGGGTCCTGCCCTCCAAATAATTAATTCCATTTTGGGGGGGATTCTCTTTCATATGTACGTGATTCTGGTGTTGACCACTAGGTTTTATCATAGTCAGTAATTGTGTGTTGGCCGGTGGGTGAGTAAGACAAGGGCCAAGCAGGCTATATTACAAGCAGATGGGGAGGGGAAGTTTTAAACAGGCCAAGGTGACAGGGTATGACTGGGTTCTAAATAACAACGTCAGGCTGAAAAATGGATGCTGAGACAGCAACTTCACTAAACAAATTAACGACACCTAGGATGCCTTTGGGAGAAAAAAGTTTCCACATTCATAGAAAAGGATTAATTGCTCTACCATGATGATAAAACGTAACTACCAGAAAATGTTATCATTTGTTCAGCTGATCATTGACAATTCAACTCAGCAGGAATTTACTTTTAGTCTACCCATCAGTGTCAAAATTTTGTTTATGAAAGTAAAATGAGTAGATTTATTTCTTAAACCCACGTCTGTGTTTATGGAACAAAACATCTCACCTCAGTAACCAGACTTCTACAGATCATGTCAACATGCTTTATCTTCTGAAAATTTGTCTATCGTCAATCCCTGTCTCCATGACTCCCAAAACCCTTTATAAGATTGCCAGCTTACTTTTTCTGGGAGACCATGTCTGACTTAACATTAATAAGAAATAAAGTAAGAATAGTTTTAATTTCTCATATTGAAAGGTGGTCTCATGAGCACTTCTAGGAACTTCTACCAGGTTTGTTTTGATGATACTCAGCAGAATTTTAGAAGGCTCTCAGACAACAGGTGTACTCACTGGATGACTTAGGCCAAAAAAAGTTTTCTTTAGACATGCTGTCAGATGAGGTAATCTCAATAAAGATCCAAACTCTGAATTGTTCTACTAATCTCTTGTGGCAAAATTTATTTCATTACCCTACAATTAGTAACCAAATACATATTTATATAAAGTCATTAAACTTAGATATTTATATAAAAATCTCAAGTCTAGATCTGCTTATAAAGTAATTTTGACAAATTAGACTTAGATTTTCATATAAATTCATTAGACCTTTGACCTTTGGTTTGAAGATAAACCGTTGTTTGCTATTAAAATGCTTGTGCTTCTGCTGTTTGCTGTGTTTTTGCTTTTATTTCTCTGTATGCACCAAGTTTGGTTCATATATAGCTTTGGTTTTATCCTTGCTATCCTTGTTTTTGTTGAAAACATAAATAGGAGTCTTTTCTAGAGAATGAATGGAAACAATAAATAAATTTATTTCTGTCCCAATAAATTTCCAATCCAACACAAGATGATTCTCAGTACTCATAGCTGGAGGTTAGCTAGACCAGTGACCAGTCATGAAAAGGCATTAATCAAGCTTTATTCCAGGCCTCTTACAAAACTGTCGTGAGAACATGCTCAATTTTAGCAATTTTTGAAAGAAGTGCAACAGTTGTCTAGTTGTTGACCATCTGATCCCTTTCTAGTATCTGCTTCTTTAGAGAACCCAACACAACATTCTTAAGCACGCACGCTAACCAAGTTTCTGCGAAGTCCATAATTTTGTCCTTCTTTATGGCTGTGTGCTATTCCATCGTGTATATGTACCACATTTTTAAATTTTTCAACCATCTCATCTTTGACAAAGTCTCTAACAACAACCACGGGGGAAAGGAAAACCTATTCAGTAAATGGTGCTGGGAAAACTGATTGATCACGTGCAGAAGAACGAAACAGGACCCCTGACTATCACCATACACAAAAATCAACACCAAATGAATCAGAGACTTAAACATAAAACCTTAAGAATCTCAGAAAACACAGGAGACACCCCTATAGAAACTGGAATAGGCAACCGATTCCTGATCAAAACCCCAACAGCTCATGCCATAGGAAATAAGATAGACAGGTGGAACCTCATCAAAAGCTTCTGCAAAGCAAAATAAACCATCAAGAAAGCAGGAAGACATCCCACAGACTGGAAAAAGAATATTTGACAAGCCGGGCTCGGTGGCTCAGCCTGTAATCCCGCGCCTTTGGGAGGCTGAGGT
>NW_007260310.1:276911-277706 GCF_000164805.1 Carlito syrichta
GATCAAAACCCTGAAAATCTGTGCTATAAGAGATAAGATAAACAAGTGGGACCTCATCAAACTTAAAAGCTTCTGCAAAACAAAAGAAAACATCAAGAGAGTGGGAAGATAGTCCATAGAATGAGAAAAAATATTTGCCAACTATATATCTGACAAAGGTCTAACATCCAGGATCTACAAGGAACTCAAACATGCCAAAAAAGAAAAAGAAAAAAGCTCTATTAATAAGTGGGCAAAAGATATGAATAGACAGTTCTAAAAAAGAAACATATGAGCATTCAACAGATACATGAAAAAATGCTCAGCCGCATTAATCATCAAAGAAACGCAAATTAAAACCACAACAGATGCTGGATAGGATGCAGAGAAAAGAGAATGTTTCTACACTGTTGGTGGAAGTGTAAACTAGTACAACCTCTGTGAAAAAAGTGTGGTGATTTTTAGATCTTTTAAAAGATCTAAAAATTGACCTTCCATATGACCCAGAAATCCCCCTTCTGGAAATATACCTAGAGGAACTCAAGTCATTCTATAAAAAAGATACCTGCACACGCATGTTTATTGCAGCATTATTCCCAATAGCAAAAACATGGGACAACCCATGCTGCTCATCGAAAGTTGACTGCATTAAAAAAATGTGGTGCATATACATGATGGAATATTATGCAGCCATAAAGAAGGACAAAATTATGGACTTTGGAGCATCTTAGGTTGATTTAGAATCTATCATACTCAGTGACATATTACAGAAACAAAGAACTGAGTATTACACATATTTTCCTTCATAAGCGGACC
>NW_007260310.1:277756-295499 GCF_000164805.1 Carlito syrichta
GGCCGGGAGCGGCCACTGCACTCCAGTCTGGGCGACAGAGTGAGACTCCGACTCACAAAAAAAAAAATTTGACAACTGCACATCTGACAAAGACCAAACCTTCAGGATGAACAAGGAACTCAAATGTGCTGAAAGGAAAAAATAAGCAATCCCATTAAAAAGTTGGCCACAGACATAAATAGACTCTTCTCAAAAGAAGACATACAAGCAGTTAACAAACACAAGAAAATATGCTCAGCCTCACTAATCATCAGAGACATGCCAATCAAAACCATGTTTGAGATACCACCTAACTCCAGTAAGAATGGTCACCATTAATAAGACAAAAAAACAATAGATTCTGGCAAGGATGCAGAGAAAAGTGAACCCTTCTAAACTGTTGGTGGGAACACAAACTAGTTCATCCTCTATGGAAGACAGTGTAACCATTCCTAAAAGAACTAGAAATTTACTTTCCTTACTACCCAGCAGTCCCCCTTTTGGCAACATACCTGGAGGAACTTATATCACTCCACACAAAAAAGATACCTATGCATGCATGTTTATTGCAGCACTAATCACAATAACAAAAGCATGGAACCAACCGTGCTGCTCATTGAAACTGGACTGGATAAAAGAAGTTTATGTTTCAAGATATTAACATTTTAGTTGTCAGTAACACCATCCATTCTTCAAAAAAAAAGTCAAAGTTTTCGTTTCTGACCATATATTTTATAAACTGAATTTGTTTTTACTATGTTGCAAAGTAACAACATGAAGGAAGAAATAAATAAAAATTTATTTAATAAAAAAATTTTTAAAGTTCAAAAGTTATTTTCGAGATCATTATAGCTTCCAAAACAAGAGAAACATCTCAATTTCATTGTGAGGATGGAAATACAACAAAAATGCATTCATAGTAGTGTTGCAATTTATTTTCAGAAAATCTGAAGGATGTGTTACAGAACTACAGAGCACTAAATTTTGAGACAACCTGGAATTCTAAGGTGCACATTTTAATGGGAGCATTTATTGAATTACAATTCTGTTCTCTCAAGTAATAGGAGAAGCAATTAGAGCAAAATTACCATTCCAAGGCCTATGCCACTGCATACTATAGACAAGCATTAATTAATATCGGAGGAATTAAAAGTAAGAACTAAAATTCTGTTCTTTTATGCAGGCTATGTGACCTATTCTTAAAGTCCTTTAGCATCACTGTTACCCTTTCCTTTGCCTCATTATTTGAGAAGAAAATCTCTTCACAGACCTCTTCATCTTTGTCACCTGAGTACACACTCTTCTTCATTACTTTCAATTTCTTGAGCAGAAATATATTAAAGCCACCTGAGCCTATGATTTGATGGATAGTTTCTCACAGAATCTTAGAATCTGTTGATTTAAAGAGGGCTCTACCAGGTCACCTAGTTTATCTCTCTTCATATAGCTATTTATTGTATATTATCTCTTAATCATTTCTAAAATAGGAATAGGTTGTATTCTGCAACTTTCTTTTGTCGTTGATTTCTTCTACTTGTTCAAACATATATTTTGTGTTACTATGTTTTTATTTATGTTAACGTGCCTTTATTCTGTTACACCCCACAATAAAAAGAATACATCTTCTCAGACATGAAAAGTTATTTGAGAATTACTATTATTTAGTTATGCTTGAGATCCTAAGTTTTATGCTTTTTACTTAGATGGTATATTTTTCTATATTTCAATAAGTCTCTTTATTCATAATTTACAACCATATAATCCTAAAAAAGTTAATGTGTGATTTGCATAAAATAATATTTTATATAATCATTTTTGAAGTATTATTGTTTAACAGTTAAAAATTATTAGAATATCCAAAAGTTGAATATTTACTTCAAGTTATAATGGTATAAGTATTATAAGATAATTTACAAGATTCCAAAGCAAGCTTCCTGTTCCAACAATATTACACTAAACATTGGAAATAATAATAAGATGATTTTTAAAGAAACTATAATATTTCTGAATAAGTAGGCTTAGATGTAATAAGTGGAAAGGAGAGAAAAGTATCGCTAGAGGAAGATGGATTTACAAAGAGAGGAAGAAAACAAAGATAATAAGGTAGACAGTATAGAAAATGAGTAGGTGATAACAACCACATGAAAACTGATGGTTAAGAAAAATAGAACAAAAAAAAAGAGTCAGCAAAAAAAGAGTATGACAAGCACTTTTAAAGAGTTAATCTTTCACAAGCCTTTAAAAAGTTATGCAACCTCATTCAAAATAAGTGAGACATAAGTGAAAAATAAAGTGAAACACCAGTACACACACACACATACACACACACACACACACATATACCACACAGATAAAATTAAATGGGTTGGCATTTAATGTTAATTAATTAACGATGTCCCAAGTTTTGTTTAGGATGTGCAGCAATAGATAAATAAATGCAGAAGAAAAACAAATACATGAAAAGGAAAATACAATATGTTTGCACATGCATTGCTCAAAATAACCTGATGTAACAAAAGATAAAAGATATACGGGCATATATATATATATATATATATATATAAAGATATACGGGTAGCCAACAGACACATGAAAAAGTGTTCAAACTGACTCATCATCAGAGAAATGCAAATAAAAACCACATTAAGATATCACCTAACCCCAGTAGGAATGGCCATCATTAATAAAACAAGCAACAACAGATGCTGGCAAGGATACGGAGAAAAAGGAACATTTCTACTCTGCTGGAGGGAATGCAAACTAGAGCAACCTCTTTGGAAGATAGTGTGGTGATTTCTGAAAAAACTAGAAATTGACCTTCCATATGACCCAGCAATCCCCCCCTACTGGGAATATACCCAGAGGTACTCAAGTCATTCTACAAAAAAGATACCTGCACATGTATGTTTGTTGCAGCTCTATTCACAATAGCAAAAACATGGAAACAACCATGTTGCCCATTGAAGCTGGACAGGATTTTAAAAAAATGTAGTACATATACACAATGGAATATTATGCAGCCAAATATGAACTTCTCAGCAATTTGGATGGATTTAGAGTCAATCATACTCAGTAGTCTATCACAGAAACAAAGAACAGAGTACCATATGTTTTTACTCATAAGTGGACCTTGAACAAGTATTATAATACTATAAGAAAGGGATTGGCAGTAATGGGAAACTATCAGTGGAGGGAGGAGTGGGATTGGCAGTTGAGGGAAACTGCTAGGGGAGGAAGGGGTATACCTCATCAACAAGGGTACCTGCATAATCAACGTTTGCATACCTAACCCTGAATTGTACCCCACATCTTTACAATTAAAAAACAAAATAATCAAAGTGGTACAAAATCTGAATGTCCATAAACTTAAAATGGGTAAATAAAATCATGATATCGATTTTATTACAGTGGAATACTACGCAGCAATAGGTAAACATGAAAAATATAAAAAATAAATAAATAAATAAACCCTGAAGTTACACAAAACAGTAGGAGAGAATTCCATAGACACTGTGTTAAATGAAAGAAGCCAAAAACAAAACTATTTAAAGAAAATACTATTTAATTTCCTATGTAAAGCTTTCAAAAGAGACAAACTAACCTGTAATATTAGATGTCGAGAGAAGTATAACCTTTGAAATGGAAAGAGAGGGTAATATTTTGAATAAGGTAATTAGATGATTTTGAGTTTTGTAATATTATTATTTTTTATTTGAGCAAAGTGCATATAGGTATGAATATTTTATTATAATTTGTGGAGTTTTTTTTTACTATTTTGTACTTTTCTGTATGTGAGTATATTTCAGTATACTATATAACATATATATCAGAGAGTATGTATAAGAGGGACTCTATCAATATATCTATGCATAATGATAAAATCTAAATGCGTAGAATTTAATGGGCAACCACCTGACAGCATGTTTTTAAAAGCATGTTTTAAAAAGAATAGGAAAGTTGGACAAAAGGAATTTTGCTGACAAAATGTAAATCATATTAGAAATATGTTTTTATAAAAATAAATATACACATATGTATTTTATACATGATATATATCACATAGTATACATATATATAAGGAAAGATCTCCCCCAAAATGAAATTATTCTTTGGTGGGTAGACCTCTTGTAGTACACTCAGAATTTGTTCCTGCTGGTCAAATAATCAGTCAAAGTTTTTATCAGAAAGTTTTGAAGGGGTTTCATCACAATTTGAAGAAGAAACATCCTGACTTGTGACAAACAGGTAACTGACTCTTCCACCATAGCAAAGCGCCTGCCCATACCACATGTTCAGCAGTTTTCAACCCAATTAGACATGACGCCTGTGGCCCACCTACATTTTTTGTTGCTGTTTCCCCGGATGAAAAAAGTCCAAAAAAGGAAGTGTTTTGCCATCGTGGAAAAGGTGAAGAAAAAAAATTTTTTTAAAAAAAGGCAGAAGGACTAAAAGGAATCAAAACTGATGAGTTCCAAAACTGTTTTGAGCAGTGAAAAAAAGTGTCTTGCATCAAACGGAGAGTACTCTGAAGATGACTAAAGTTTAAACATGTAAGAATAAATACGCAATTTTTTAAATAAATGAATTCCATTCTCCCTTGTATAACAGGTAAATAACAGGTTGATTTTTTAAAATAACTAATTATATATTTCACATAAAGTCATGTCTGGGCTTATAAAATGTGGATTTAAACAAAGAATATAATGATATGATAAAGTGAGATCCCAAAGGGCTCCGTGGTAGTACAAATAAAATATGAAAATAGTAGAAGTTTAAAATGAAGATGAGATTAAGGTACTGAATTATTGAAGTTAAAGAAAAATATGAAGTCACACAAAATGAGTAGTCAGGCTGTGACTCCTAAGCATCTAAAATAATTGAAAGTAAGTTCTCAGTGGAGAAAGTAGAGACCAAAAGGTGGGGTATCAATTTTAAGATAAGAAGAAAACATTGCAGGAAAATTGCACAGGGAAGTAATCTGATGAGTGTGTTCACATAACAATTCATGTTTATTCTGTCCTATACATTCCCTTTTTTGTGTGTGACACTGGGAAAATATATTTAAGGATCAAGAGTTCTTCTGACTAGAATAAGGAAATATGTTGCTTTTAGGATCTCTGTTTCTCCTTCCTGTGACTTTTTTATACCTTAAATTAATTATCACATGATCACTAAACCATCTTTTTAAAAAATCACAGAAAGAGGTTATGACTTCTATGCCACTGCTTACTTGAAAGTATAAGTTTTAAATATGACAGTAATTATGACAGTCATGAGAAATATTAAAATAAATAAGTCATACTCTCAATTCTTGAAAACTCATGACCTACTGAATGTGGAAGATCAAGAGATGTCTAAAGTAAGAAAGTAATGCATAACACTAGGCATTGGATCCTAAGACAAAAACAAACCAAAAAAATGAGATCTCACCAGGACCATCAACTCAAATCACAGCATATTCTCCACCAAAATAAATATTTATACCTGGGATAAACTGGAATGAAGTGAAATTTGGGGATATACTCTTCAAATCTTTTAGAAATTTATAGACACTGACAAGTTATGGAGTGGTATTTCAGGGAGTGATAGATCTTCTATCTTGGTAATGGAGGCTACTTGAAGTTGATCTTGAGAAATGGTATTCTTTAGCATGATTCTTGGGAGTGTCATTTTAAAATGTCCTCTCCTGGATTCTTTCCTTTCTTGGAAGTTGGTTCAGAAAACTGCTGGTAGCTGCCTCCCACTTGGAAAGTAGCATCAGTTTAGGAATAGAGTTCTCATCCAGGCCATGTCTACCTGTCCATTATAGGAAAATCAGTCCTAGTGACTCATTTATACTTGAGCTAATTTCTCCAGGGGCCTACATTGGTGATAGTTGCAAAGGCTGATTTTCTCCACACTGTCTTCTCTCGTGGACTTAAAAGAAGTTTCCATAGCCATTGCAGACAACTAACCAATAGCACTCTATATCCTGAAAACGTGAATAGCTAACTGCAATGAAATTTGAAACTTCGTACTTAGCCTTCTAAATTAACTTAAAACTGAAATCAATTAAACATATACAAAAATTTAGTCTCCTATCATGATAGAGGAAGCCAGTGGGAATCAAAGAGATAGAAACGAAGCAAAATGTAGATAAAAGCCAGTTCAGTTGACTGCAAAATACCAATTTGAGTCAAGAAAATAGCCAAGTATGTGAGATCAGGTAATTAACTGATAGTTAATTAAATCTGACAAACAGTTATGTCTTTTATATTTTTGTTTGATTAAATGAAAATCAAGATTAGATTATATCCCCAAAATACTATCTTATAACCACAGCAGAGACAAATATTACTTAAGAGAAACACTTACCTTTGATGGATAGCATATAATTTTCCTAAAACATCATATGCTAATAAAACTTTTATCTACTTCACTATTTTATGTTAGTGACATATTAACATAGCATTGAAAAATCACACTCATACTGTTTAATTTATAGTAGTGCTTTTGTTTTTCCCCTAAGTTGAAGTCTACAAAACAAAGAGTAATATTGGATAAATATATATTTCAAATAAAATATACGTGGAATATATGTCCAAATAGTTATATTTTGTTAATACTATTGGGCATAAAGTTTCACATTTGAATATCATTACTAAATCCAATGTATAAACTTGGAATTTGACATGCAGTTAAATTTTAATATTAACATAAAATAAAAACAAAAAGTATGTTACCTAATTAACAGCTGACATACCATTAAACCCCAAGATGACATGACTGTTCGTATGAAGTAAGTACCAACTTTCTCCCATTTTGTAGCTTGCACATACTATTGCCTTACTGTTGAAGAAGCTAAGCTACTGAAGAAACTAATGAGAGAAATCTTTGGTTCAAGGGTCAGAGGATTTAAAATCAAGAATATTTAAAAGAAATGGAAAGTCATTGCTCTCTAGATTTTGCCTTTTGACTCAGCATGACCTGTTAAGAGTTTAATTGCATTGCTTTCTTCCCAGGGCAATCAAAAACCAATTGTACAGTTCTACTCTATATCTGGATTCTTTGCTTCACTGCCTTTCAAAGAATGAGAGTTATGATAGTAAAATAATACCAAGGGTTTACAATGTATATTCGTTCCCTTATTGCTGTCTAAGTGGAAGAAATTCTATCTTCAAAGGTTTGAAAATGAAAGGATATCTCATTACTAGAGAATCCTAGAATAATATTCTAGGAGACTTCTAGAAAGATGATGAAAGAGTATTAATTTTGGAAAAATTGAAAGATCTATTTGTACCTTTGGAATTATTATCAAAGAAAAAACAAGACTAAATGTTAATAAAAGAAGATAAGAATAATTTATTATTATAAAACTTAAATAATAAGATTCTTTTAGTTTAGGATATTGTCTGGTCAAAGTTTACTTTTAAAAGATGAAATTTCTCCCAAACTCTAGATAATGATCAAGATATTCATAAAACATAAGGATTTACAGAATTACAAAACTTTTGAACTAAAGTAAAACCTTTAGAGTATTTAATCCAGCAACCCACATTAGCAAGAATCCTTTATACAGATCCCGAAAAGGTAATCTCTGGTCTCTATATTCACACCCATGAAGTAGAGTCAATTTCCTTCAAGAAACCCACATTATCGCTGAATAAGTCTCACTGTCGCAAAGATTTTAAACTTCTTCCAGCCAATATTGGCTTTGTCCTACAAATGCAAGTTCTTATTCAAATGAATCATAATCATAACAGTATATTCCCTAAACTTCTGTAATTTTCCAGTTTAAGAACAGATTATCATTTAAAAGCTCATTCATTAGTCAGTTATTTGTTACCAAGGATTCCTCCATAAACAATGAGCCATACAGTGTTCACTTTAAGTCTCCATAAATTAATGCACACATACATAAATACATTCATTGATATTTTTTTTAAAAAAAACTATACCAAGAGGCTATTTCTGTAAAATGTAAACATTAACTTAACCAATAGTTTATCTTTTTAATGTTTGAGGCATAATGCCAGAAGTTGACATCAATACAAATTTTAAATTTCTCATGTGGAAGAAAATTCATGTCAATAAATAGGTGTTATGTTTCTCTGGGAAAATTCATTTAATAGTTAAACTGTGCTAAAATAATCTCTTCTATGATAGCGACTGAGATATCAAAGAAGGAAAATGACTAGAAATGTCACAGTAAGAAATAGGAGCAATTGCACTGGGTAACTCTAAAAAGAAGCAATCATATTGTTTTTTATGTGAATGGCACACCCAGGCATTGTGCAGTATGCATCTTGTGTGGTCTGACACAGCAGCTTTGGAGAGTATATAAACGGACCACTAAGGCAAATGGGGATATCTAAAGATAGCGTGGGGGGGAGGGGCGGAGCCCAAGATGGCGACCAGAAAGGTAGGACTGTGAGAGTCTCCACAAAAGCAAGTATCTGTAAAGACTCTCTGCATGAGTAGGCATGCGCTGGTGGAAGAGTAAAAGTCCATCTGAGTGGAGACTCGGGTTCATGCAACCGGTGCCCCTCTCTGAGGGTGACTGCAACCTCCCACTGCCCTGAGATTGGAGCGCAGGCAATCAAGATCATCTGCTGTTCATGGGAATCTCCTGAGAAGAGCCTGCCAAATCCAGGTGATTCTTGTTGCCTAGTGCCTGGCCCACACCATCACCTGTTACAGCAGATCAACTAGAGCCCTGGATCTGATCAGGGGAGAGAGATGGTCAGAGAGAGCAGGAGACCCATGCCGAATGAGGAGGCATTGACCACAGCTATTTTTTCTGTCCCAGGACCAGGCAGAGACCTACATTGCCTCATCCAGCTCTGGCCAGCTCTGCCCAGCCTCCAAATTGGGACCTAAGTTATTCTCATTAAATTGGGAGAGACAGAAGCCCTCCTCCAAGCTGGATCAGACACAGATCCCATTAGAGTGGCAGACTTGATAGGCAGCAAGCCTAGTGAGTCCAGATCTGACCCATCCTCTTCCCACAGTAGGCCTGGGGCATCTGATCCAAGCTGAGAGCACATCAGCCTGCACTGAGAACAACCCTATCAGCCTGCATAGAGAGCTAGAGATCATAGCCAAAAGGACATTGGACTTACAGGAACAACCTCAGAGTCAGTTTGGTTCCTTGCTTTTATTTTTATTTTTTGTCTGTTTGTTTTGCTCATTTTTGTTTGTTTTTTTGTTTTAGTTTGTTTCTCTTTCTGTTTTTGATAACATTTTCGTACTTGCTTATTTTCTGTTATTCTACTGACTTTTTCTTTTCTTTTCTTTAGACTTCCTGTTTGTGTATGGAAAGAGTATATCAATAGGGAGGTTTAGCCAGGCTCGGTGGCTCAGCCTGTAATCCCGTGCCTTTGGAAGGCTGAGGTGAAAGGATTGCCTGAGCCCACGGGTTCGAGACCTGCCTGGGCAACTTGGTGAGACTTCATCTCTACAATAAATTAAAAATCAGCCAGGCATGGTAGCATGCACCTGTAGTTTCAGCTCCCTGGAAGGCTGAGGCAGAAGGACCGCCGGAGCCCAGCAGATCGAGGCTGCAGTGGCCGGGAGCGGCCACTGCACTCTAGTCTGGGTGAAGGAGTGAGACTCCAACTCAAAAAAAAAAAAATAGGGAGGTTTTTCTTGGCTTGTGTGTTTGTATGATTATCTACATATTTTAGTTTTTTTTTTAAATTCTTTTCTGTCTTTCTGCCTCTTTTCATTTGTTAGTTGGTATGTCTGTTTTCCCTCTTACTCTTCTATCCTTCCACCTTCCTCTTACCCCCTCCTTCCATTTTCCATTCTTTTCCTTACCTCATTTTGCTTCCAGGGAGCAAACACATAGCCCCACTGCATCGACAGATTGTAAGGCAGTGGAATGTGAGTTCCAGGTGCCCATACACCTGTCGGTAGATGCTGGAATCTGAAGATAGATGTTTTAATCATAGCTCCTCCATCAATTAAATCCCAAAACTGCAAAAAGTACAACCCCCAATCCATAGTCCAACTTCAGAATTGAACAAAGCCAGAGAATCTACAAAAGGAAGAATAGGAGACTGAGCAAACAAAAGTAAAAGCAACCCCGCCATCCCTAAACAGCAAATTAAAGAAGAGGAGGGGGAAAAAAGAAGAGGGGAAGAAAATCTACACAAATGAAGAAAAACCAAAAGAAGAATATGGGTCTCACACAGACTCCTGGGAGGTCAGACACCGAGAAAACAGACTTCGGAATGCAAATAATGAAGAACCCCCAGAATGACTGGTCTCAAACTACAAATCCAGATATCAAGACATTAATAGAGAGAATAAAAAGAATTGAGGAGAGACAAGAAGAAAATAGGAAGTAGTTGATAACTGAGATAACAGTAGTAAAGAAAACTGAATGAAATAAATAACAAACTGATAATCATGGAAAGCAGAATTAACCAAGCAGAAGAAAGAATCTCAGAGCTTGAGGACCAAAATATAGAACTAGCCCAAACTGTCAAAAACATAGAAAAGAAGCTTAAAAATACAGAACAAAACCTTCAAGAGATGAGCAATTATTTCAAGAGGCTGAACCTAAGAGTAATTGGGCTTCCTCAGGCAGAAAGAGAGACAGAGACCACCCTGGAACAAACTTTCCATAAAATTATTCAAGAAAACATCTCTCATTTCTTTAGTGATGTGATGATTCAAACACAAGAAATTCAGAGAACCCCTGCAAGACAATGAATGAGAAGACCAACTCCTAGACACATAGTAATTCACCTAAACAAAATAGGTATAAAAGAAAAAATCCTAAAGGCAGCAAGAGAAAAAGGTCAGACTACCTAACAAGAAAGACCAATTAGAATAGCAACAAATTTATCTACAGAAACACTTCAGACTAGGAGAGCTAGGAGCCCAATCTTCAAAGTTCTCAAAGATCAACAATTTCAACCAAGAGTAACCTACCCAGCTAGGGTAGGCTTCATCAGTGAGGGAGAATTGAAATATTTCCCAGACATTCAATCCCTAGGAACTTATGCTGCCTCTAGACCAGTTCTACAAGAAACACTTAAGAAAGTATTAAACACAGAAGAAAGGGAAAAAAGAATGACAACATTCTTCAGAAGAGTGCAGGAAAAAGATTGAAAACACACATGAATCAACCCAAAAATCAAAAGAAAGACAACAAACAAACAAGAATGACAACTCTATAAGAGCCTCATGACTGGGATAAACTCTGACATTTCAATAATTGGCCTGCATGTGAATGGACTAAATGTACCACTGAAAAGACATAGAATGGCAAAATGAATAAAATATCATCAGGCCACAATATATTGTCATCTCATCAAAAAGGACACTTACAGACTCAAAGTAAGAGAACGGGAAGCAACATTTCTGGTGAAAGGAACACAAAAGAAGGTCGGAGTTGCAATCTTAATTTCAGACAAAATACCCTTTAAGCTATCAAAAATTTAAAAAGATACAGAAAGTCACTACATAATGATAAAAGGTTCAATCCATAAACAAGAAATATCCATCCTAAGCATATATGCACCCAACATAGGAGCACCAACTTTCATAAAGCAGTTTCAAGGCAAACTTAAAAAAGATACTGACACTAGCACTACCATAGCTGGAGACTTTGATACCCCACTCATAACCCTAGACCAATCATCAATACAAAAATTCAGCAAGGAGATTCGGAACCTCAATGTGACTCTTGACCAAATGGACTTAATGATACCTACAGAACATTCCACCCAACGACTACAGAATATACATTCTACTCATCACCACATGGAATCTAAGATCTACCACATCCTTGCCCATAAACCAAGCATAAACAAATTTCATAAGATTGAAATTTTGCCATATACCTTCTCAGATCACAATAGAATAAAAATAAATATCACCACCAACAATGTTCCCCCAAAACCCACAAAGACATGAACACCAAACAGCATGATGCTAAGCAACTCCTGGGTCGACATGGAAATCAAAACAGAGATTAAAAGATACCTGGAAACAAATGATAATGAAGAAACATCTTATCAAAACCTCTGGGAATTCATATCTCTACAAATACACATGAAGAAAATGGATAGATCACAAGTTAGCAGCCTAACAAGACACCTAAGGAAGCTGGAAAAACAAGGCCACCAAAATCCTAACTTCAGCAGAAGAATCCAGATCACCAAAATAAAAACCCAAATCTGGGACATGGAAGACAAAAAGATAATACAAAAAAAATCAGTGAAACAAAAAGCTGGTTCTTTGAAAGGATAAAAAAGATTGATGATTCTCTAGCTAGACTGACCAAGAAAAAGAGAGAAAAATTCCAAATAATCAGAAACATAAAAGATGAAGTCACAGCTGACCCTGAGGAAATACCAAAGATTATCAGAGACTACTACGTACACTTGTGTGGAAACAAACTTGAAAACGTAAAGGAAATGGAGGACTTTCTGACATCACACAACAAAAAGAAATCGGGACCACAAATACACCAATAAAATCCAGGCAATTGACTATGTCATATAAACTACCTTTAAAAAAAAGTCCTGGACCAGAAGGCTTTCCTGCAGAATTCTGCAAAACATACAAGGAGGAACTGATACAAATCCTGTTTAAAGTATTCCAGGCAATTGAGAAAGGCATAATTCTCCCCAAATCATTTTATGAAGCTATCATCACATTGATACCCAAGCCAGGCAAAGATCCAACAAAGAAAGAGAACTACATCAATATCCTTGATGAACATAGATGCTAAAATTCTCAGCAAGATCCTAGCAAACCGAATGCAATAATATATCAAAAATCATCCACCATGAACAAGTAGGCTTCATCCCTGGGATGCAAGGCTGCTTCAACATTCATAAGACCATAAACGTAATTAAATACATAAACAGACATAAAAACCAAAACCACATGCTTGTATCATCAGATGCAGAAAAAAACTTTTGATAAAATCCAACACCTCTTCTTGCTAATAACCCTGGAAAAAATAGCCATAGGTGAAAATTACCTCAAAATAGTAAGAGCCATCTATGAGAAACCCACAGTCAGCATACTGCTAAACAGACAGAAATGGGAACCATTTCCCCTGAAAACTGGAACAAGACAAGGATCTCCACTCTCATCTCTCATGTTCAACATAGTTTTGGAGGTTCTAGCTAGAGCAATCAGAGAAGAGAAGGCAATTAGGAGTATCCAAATAGAAAATCAAGTTATCCCTCTTTGCAGACAACATGATTCTATACCTCTAAAACACAAGAGAATCTGTCAACAACCACCTTACACAGATAAAGGACTTTGGCAAAATTTTCAGGGTATAAAATACTTTTGCAACAGACGATTGCATTTCTATACACCAATAATAAATAAACAGAAACCCAAATAAAAAGCACAATTCCATTCACAATAGCCACACAAAAAAATGAAATACCTTGGCATCTTCCTAACCAGAGACATGAAAGACCTTTACAATGAAAACTACAAAGCACTGCTCAAAGAAATCAAAGATGACCCAAACAAGTGGGAAAATAATCCATACTCATGGTTTGGAAGAATCAACATTGCTAAGATGTCAATTCTACCTAAGGCAATCTACAGATTTAACACAATACTCATCAAATTACTAGCAACATTCTTCTCAGACCTAGAAACAACAATACAGGAATTCATACAGAAATAGAAATGACCATGAATAGCCAAAACAATCCTCAGCAAAAACAAAAAACAAAAAAACTAAGCAGGAGGTATCACACTCCCAGACCTTAAACTTTATTATAAAGCTACAATAGAGCCGGGCTCGGTGGCTCAGCCTGTAATCCCGCGCCTTTGGGAGGCTGAGGTGAGTGAATTGCTTAAACCCGCGGGTTCGAGACCCGCCTGGGCAGCGAGACCTCATCTCTACAATAAATCAAAAAATCAGCCGGGTGTGGTGGCGCATGCCTGTAATTCCGGCTACTCGGAAGGCTGAGGCGGAAGGATCGCTGGAACCCAGCAGGCCGAGGCTGCGGTGGCCGGGAGCGGCCACTGCACTCCAGTCTGGGTGACAGAGTGAGACTCCAACTCAAAAAAAAAAAAAAAAAAAAAAAAAAAAAAAATAAAGCTACAATAATCAAAACAGCCTGGTATTGGTACAAGAACAGGCATATAGACTAATGGACTAGAATTGAGATTCCAGGAGCAAAACCTCAGTTTCTCAACCAACTCATCTTCAACAAAGCCTCCAGCACCAATCAATGGGGAGAGGAGAATTTATTAAGTCAATGGTGCTGGGAAAACTGACTGACCACATGCAGAAGATTGAAATAGGACCCCTACCTATGCCTATACACAAAATCAACTCTAAATGGATCAGAGACCTAAATGTAAAACCTCAAACTATAAGAACCTTAGAAAATGCAGGAGAAACTCTTATGGAAATTGAAACTGGCAACCAATTCCTGATCAAAACCCTAAGTGCCCAGGCCATAAGAGATAAGATAGACAAGTGGCACCTCATCAAACTGACAAGCTTCTGCAAAGCCAAAGAAACCACTGAGTGAACAGGGAGACAGCCCACAGACTGGGAAAAAATATTTGCCAACTCTATGTCTGACAATGACCTAACATCTAGGATCTACAAAGAACTTAAATGTGCTGAAAAGAAACAAACACACAGCCCCATTACAAAGTGGGCAAAAGATATGAATAGACAGTTCTCAAAAGAAGATTTATGAGCAGCCAACAGATACATGAAAAATGTTCAGCCTTACTAGTCATCAAAGATATGCAAATTAAAACTACACTGATATACCACCTAATTCCAGTCAGAATGGCCATCATCAATAATTCAAAAAATAACAGATACTGGAGAGGATGCAGTGAAAAGGGAACACTTCTACACTGTTAATGGGAGTGTAAACTTTGTGGAAAACAGTGTGACGATTCCTAAAAGTTCTAAAAATGGACAATCCATATGACGCCACAACCCCCCTACTGGGAATATGCCTAGAAGATCTCAAATCCCTCTATAAAAAAGATACCTGCACACATAAGTTTATTGCAGCATTGTTCACAATTGCAAGAACATGATATCTGCTGTGCTGCTCAAAAGATGGCTGGATAAAAAATGTGGTTCATATATACAATGGAATATTATACAACCATAAAGAACATAATCATGAACTTTGCACAACCTGGATGGTCTTAGAGTCTATAACACAGTGATTTTCACAGAAACAAAGAACTGAGTATCACATGTTCTCACTCATAAGTGAAATTTGAACAACTATTGTAATACTATAAGAAAAGGATTGACAGTAGCGGGAAACTGCGGAGGTATGGGGGGGAGGTGGGATTTGCAGTAGTGGGAATCTGCATGGGGAAAGAGGGGCATACCTCATCAACAAGGGTAACTGCACAATGAATATCTGTATACCTAACCCTGAATTGTACCTCACAATTTTAAAATAAAAATTCTAAAAAATAAAATAAAATAAAGATGATTTCTATGTGAGGAAGCAACATACAGTCTTGAATTAAACTTTGTCTAAATCTTGGTTACAATATGTATTGGCTGTATGAAACCTAATATGATAACAGTTCAAGAATTCTTACCTTTACATTAGGTGTACTATAAAACCTTGCCCATGGAAGCTTTGGGGATTGTATAAAATTAACAACGAGCATCCTAAGTAGAGATACTTCTCTCAATCTTTAGGAGACAAAGGCAATAATTATACTGACTTTGTAATACTTCAAGAAGAGGAGCCAATTGGTTGTCAGAATTTTAGATGTTTTACTTTTATATATCACCTGTATTGATAATTCATAGTATTTTAGCTACCTTTTTTCTACTCATTAAATCTATCATTTATTTTAAAAAACATATTCTAAATCAGTTACGTGTATCAGGGCAATTCTCTTTTTAAAAAACTAAGTTTACAAAAAGAAAATGTCATTTGTTAATTAAAGTAAATGCATCTGGACTTAACCTTCTAGTATACTTGGATTTTTACTGGGTAACTTTATGGTAGGTATATTTGTAATTAGTAACAGCTGTGAATTTTCATTTTGTAAATGTGGGGGGATAAAATTATCAAATTAATTACATTTGGACAAAACTCAAGTTTTTAAATGGAAAAATTGGGTAGATTTTTGGCAACATTTGGATTTTTTTAAGTTACAAATATATTTTAGCTAACCTTGTTTTAAAGGCAAAATATGAAATATATTTCCTCCCAACCCCAAGTTAATTATACCATTCACCTCTTTATCTCCTACAGAGATTCTTTAGTCTCTTGAACTATTCTAAACATTTATTTTATCACCACTGTATGTCTTCAGATGCATACTCATTCTTGCAAGGGATACTTTAACCAGATCATCCATTGTCTGCAGAGAGATGGGATTTCAGATGAGCATCAGAACATCATCTTATCATTAGGCTACAAGCAATTTTGAAAATGGAAAGTAGAGCATATTTACAACACCTGGTGAGTCTCTAATTACAATAGTCTATATTCATCATTTGCACATATTTGTCATTTTAATTGATTACTCAGGGCTCAATTCAATCCCTTCCCTGCGTTATAAAATTTCCATTGATTTTTTTTTTAAAGGTGTAATTATTGCTATAAAGTAGCAGACTTTTTGGAATCAGTGGTTTTCATACAATCAAGGACTACTCTATAAAATTTATTTCCCATGTATGGTTTAGGTTCCTGACATTTAAATTATTTTGCCCTTCTCTTTTTCTATTGCTATGGATATGAAAAAAACGATTTTAAGTGTTTTAGAAACTAATTTTTTAAAATTCTGCCTTCAGCTACAATTCCCATGTATAACATATTTATAAGTACTCAAAATACATAATTATTTTAATATATTTTATTAATACTTGCTTGAAGTAAATATTAAAGGCTTATTTGATAAGTAGCATATTTGCCTCTAGGCAAATGCATTCATGGGAATATCAAGATTAATGCTTAAATGCAATACAGATATCCTCAATTCTTTATACAATGCCTTTACTCCTGAACTTTATTTTGGCCTCAATTATGTTCTGAAGTATATATTCTTGGTTTTTAATGTAATCAATAACTTTAAAATAGAGACAACCAACATCATGAAGGAAGTCATTCACAACCACATGATGGAATTCCTTAGGTGTTAAGTAATATGAAATTTGGGGAAGAAAAAACTGAATCTTTATTGGCTTGAATTAACCAAACCAGTAGTCAGCCTACACTAAAATCAAATTGATTTAAATTGTTTAAATGTGCGCCTCCTTCATATAGTTACCCAGTTTTTTTTAGCAAGAGCCAGTTCTTTAAGCAAGTCATGGACAATTTCTAAAACATGTGTTTCTACTAAATGTGTTTATTGTGTACTTAGATTATAGTAGGTGCTGTTCTAAGTGACTTATTTGGAAAAACTGATGTTGAAGTTTCAATGTGGTCCTCAAAGTTCATGTGTTGGCAACTACTCAAATGCAAGTGTTGAGAGATGGGGCCTTTGAGAGGTGATGAGGTCACAAAGCTCTGCCCCATGAATGAATTAATGTCAGTATAGTGAGAATGGGTTTGTTATAAAAGTGAGTTTGAGCCGGGCTCGGTGGCTCAGCCTGTAATCCCGTGCCTCTGAGAGGCTGAGGTGAATGGATTGCCTGAGCTCGCGGGTTCGAGACCTGCCTGGGCAACTTGGTGAGACCTCATCTCTACAATAAACCAAAAAATCAGCCGGGCAAGGTAGCGCATGCCTGTAATTCCGGCTACTCGGAAGGCTGAGGCGGAAGGATCGCCGGAGCCCAGCAGGT
>NW_007260310.1:295519-378312 GCF_000164805.1 Carlito syrichta
GGTGGCCGGGAGCGGCCACTGCCCTCCAGTCTGGGCGACAGAGTGAGACTCCGACTCAAATAAATAAATAAATAAATAAAAATAAAAGCGAGTTTGACCGTTTCTTACTCTCTCCTGTTTTCTTTTCACATGATGCCTTTTACTATATACAAAATAGACTAACACAACTGACTTAATCATCACAACAAACTTGCTGATAAATCTTATTTTTGTTGTAGTTTCATTCAATGGAAAACTGAGGCACAAAGGGAGGGTGTAATCTCTAAAGTTAACACAGTAAGTGGCACAGACTAGATTTTATCTCAGGCTCTGAAGGGTAAATTCTCATTTAACCGGTAGATAGGTTCTTGGAAACTGTGACTTTAAGTGAAAATACTGTAACAAAACCAATCTTTCCCTAGGCTAATTGAAATAAACCAGAGTTAAATTCCTAGGGCATATTTCTGGTGACAAAAACATCACCAAACTAGCCGGGCTCGGTGGCTCAGCCTGTAATCCTGCGCCTTTGGGAGGCTGAGGTGAGTGGATTGCCTGAGCCCACGGGTTCGAGACCCGCCTGGGCAGCAAGACCTCATCTCTACAATAAATCGAAAAATCAGCCGGGCATGGTAGCACATGCCTGTAATTCCGGCTACTTGGAAGGCTGAGGCGGAAGGATCGCCGGAGCCCAGCGGGTCGAGACTGCGCTGGCCGGGAGCGGCCACTGCGCTCCAGTCTGGGCAACAGAGTGAGACTCCAACAACAACAACAAAAAATCATCAAACTTTTAAATGAAGACAAAAATACTTACAATAGTAAACAATAGTGAGCTACAAATACATTTAAGAAAGATTAATCAAAACAAGTAAGATCACAATGTATTCCCTCATTTTAGTTCTAGGTGACAGGTGGCCAGAGCCTGTCTCTGAAGCTCAGGGTGCCAAGTGGCACACGCCCTAGCCAGGAGTCCCCATCACAGGGAGACACACACTCATTCAAACCCACTCAATGGAGACCATGGAAACAAGCCAGTGAGCCTTATGGGCACAGCTTTGGGATGTGGGAGAAAAACAGAGTCCCCAGATAAAACCCACACAGACACAGGAAGAGCTACAGACCCCACACAGACAGGAATCCCAGGGAGAATCAAATTTTTCCCACGGATGGTATAACAAAAGGACTTGAAGGGCAGAAAGTTATTGGAGGAACTGCTGTACATCCGGAATCTGCACTCTTAACCACTATCCCCTGCTACCTCCACACTCATTTATTTATTTGTTCATTTGTTGTGTTGTATTATAGGATATAGTACTTGAAAAGTAAGGCCTAGTCTTAGCCCTCCTTGATGTCTCTCTAATGGTCATTATAAACAAGTACCATATATATATATATTGAGTTGGAGTCTCACTCCATCGCCCAGGCTGGAGTACAGTGGCACTCATGCATGAGCACCCCAGCGTAGACCTCTGGGCCATGGCGATCCTTCCGCCTCAGTCTTCCAAGTGGCTGGTACTACAGGTATGACAGACAACGCCCGGCTAATTTTTTTTTTTTTTTTTAATTGTAGAGCCAAAGGCTCGCCAATTTGCCCAGGCTGGTCTCGAACCTGCAGACTTAGGCAATCACTTGCCTCAGCCCCTCAAAATGCTGGGATTACCGACTGAGTCACCGAGTCCGGCCCAAATATAGATATTTTTAATAACATGGACCATCTTATTAAAATCCAGACACAGTAAGTAGGTAATTCAATATACAAATCGAATATATTACCAAATCTATGATTTGCTTGGTTTGTTTGATTGTTCTTCTGCTTTGTTTTTCAACAGCTTTATTGAGGCATGTGTTGTATCCAAATTTAAATGAATAAATTGATAAGTTTTGAGGCATTCATGTAACAATGACCACCGTCAAGATATAGAATTTTACTCATATCTCAAAAATTTCCCTCATGCCCCTTTACAGACAATTCCTTTCCCTAAACTTACACTATAATTGATCTGCTTTGTGAATTATTTGCTTTTTCTAGAACTTTATATGAATAAAATCATACAGTAGGTATTCTTTCTGAATTCTTTCACTTAGCATGATGTTTTGAAATCGCTCTATATTGTTACATGTGTCAATTGTTTGCTTCTTTCAATTGCATATAAAGCTAATATTATGGATATACAAAAATTTGATTGACCATGTATTAATTAATGGGTATTTTAAATGTTTCCAATGTTAGGCTATAATAAATATTGCTATTGGCAACATCTGTATACAGTTTTTGTAGATATGTATTTTCATTGCCCTTGTAGATCTCTAAAAATGTAGTTGTTGGGTCACATGTAATTTTATATTTAACTTTATAGGTGACTGCTAATGTGTATTCCAAAATGACTAGAGTTTTACATTTTGCTCAGCAACGTATGAGAACTCCAGTTGTACCACATTCTCATTCATACATCTTTTTAATTTTAGTTGAAGTGAGTATATAGTCGCACGTCATTGTTGTGCTATTTTGAACTTCTCTGATGACTCCTGATCTTGAATATCTTTTTATTTGCTTATTGAACATTCATATATCTTTTTTTTTTAAGTGTTTGTTAAAAATATTGACCCATTCTTGGGTTGTTTATCCAATTTCTTTTTGGATAGTTAGCTCTTTGTTTTGATTTGGTCTTTGTTTTTAGGAAAACACTTAGATCCTTAAATTTTATGCCATACATCTTAATAAGTTGTGCTGACATTTTCATTTAATTCGAAATAAGTCTCATCTCCTATAATTTATGTCTTACAAATTATTCGGAAGATTTCTGTTAAATTTCAAAAGATTTGAAATATTTTTTTTTGCAATGGATTTTCATTGCAATTACAGTGGAGAATTTTAATGTATCTAAATGTGTTGATACTTAACTTATGTCCCAGCATATGGTCTATCCTGTGTACTTGAAAGGAATGTGTGCCTGTTGATTGTAGTGTCCATAAATATCAAGTAGGTCAGAGTAATTTATAGTGTTGTTCAGCTTGTCCATGCTTTTACTGAATTTTGGAAATCTAGTTGTTATATCAGTTACTGAAATAAGAGGGTTAAAATGTTCCAAGTTTCTTTGTGAGTTTGTGTAATTTGTCCTTTAATTATGTCAATTTTTCTACATGTATTTTGAAGCTGTGTTAGTTGTCATATACATACTTATAAATGTTATGGTTTCGTGGTCAATTATTAGGAAATGTCCTACTTTTCCTACAGTAGTACATTTTATGGTATCAAAATCTACATAATGAAAGACATGCCTACCCTTTTTATCCATCCTATTGCATGGTATATATTTCCCAGCCATTTGTTTTCAACTTTTGTCTGTCATTGTACGTATATTGTACATATGACATTTTTTCTTTTTTATCTATTATGGTAATCAGTGCATTTTTATTGGAATCTATTATAGTTTAATGTAGTTATTAATATGATAGCATGCTAGTATACTACTTTATTATTTGTTTTCTTGTTGGCTCTGGTCTTTTTTTATACTCTACCTGATGTTTCCTGACTCCTTTATTTGCAATAGTTTATGTTTATCTAAACTTATTTTTATTATGCTTTTGGTAATTGTTCAAGGTATTCCATAACCAATTTTAAGTTTATACTATGCTACTTTTGATAAAATGTAGAAAACTTGAAATAAAAAAGGTTAACTTATCCTCACCCTCATATTTTTACCATGGTAGAAATCTGTAATATCATGTCTCCCTAACTATTTGGGGGAGGGGAGTTAGACTGCTTTTTCAAATATTTTCCCTACATTCTCTCCCCCATCTGTGTATTAGTTTGCCAAGCTTCTGCTATAGTCAGGTATCACAAATAAGGCATGGGGGTCATAAATCATAGAGATTAAGTGTCTCCTGGTTTGGAAGGCTAGAAACGCAAGATCAAGATTTTAGCAGGGTTGACTCTTTCTGAGGGCTTTGAGAAAGAATGTGCCATGCCTTTTTGACCTTTTGACAGTTTGCTGGTAATCTTTGGCATTCCTTGACTAGTAGAAACACCACCCTGATTTCTTCCTCTCTCTTTATACACATTCTCCCTTTGTGCACATGAGTGTACAAATTTCCCCTTTTAATAAAGATACTAGTCATATAAAATTAAGTGTTAGCATCAATAAGGGTACCTGATCTCAAACCAGGCTAAGTGGGGTCAAAGGGAGGCCCAAACTTTACCTGTTTAAAGACCACTTGTATACCTAATCCTGAATTGTACCTCACATATTTAAAATTTAAACAGAGTTTACCCTCCATCGTAAGGACCATCTTAACTAATTACATCGGCAAGGATATGATCTCCAAATAAGGTCACATTATGAGATACTGGGAGCAGTTAGGACTTCAACATACAACCTTTATATCCCTTTGATGATTTTTATATTTTCATGTTTTGAAAGCAACTGTTTTTACATTGAGAATCTTCATATTAGTAGTTTGTCAGCTAATATCATCATCTGGTTTATCTTGGTAATTTGGTCTCAGTTTATTTTCTTTTTTTAAAGGTCCCAAATTATAAATTCTTGGCATATAAGATAATTCGGCAGTATATTATAAATATTGCTTATGTTAAGTTGTACGGAATATGAAATTCATTAACTAATAAGTGTCATTTGTTTTAGCAATTTGTTTAGATGCAAACTATATATTCTTTTATGGGTAACCACTCAAAACGTAGTTTCAGCCTTTTATCTTCAGCTGAATGCCCTTCTTCTATTCTGTAAATTGGTGGTTAGGGGTCAGCCAGGTATGTGAGAAGTTATGATTTGGGTCCCCTCTTTCTGACTCTTTAATTTCTTGGACTTTGCCTTCTCTCATCAATGGTGATTGTTGTTATACACAATTTCTTAGTTTCAAGGTGAGAAAGATTGAGTTTTCAACTGATAGCCCACTATTTTGTGCTAACTGTGCCTGCCTCTAACCTAAAAATGGCATAATAGCATAAATGTTCAAACAGTATCTGCTTCTTCTGTTCACTCTCCAATACCTTCAGTATCAGCTGTTTGGATTAGTTACAAAGTTCATAATATCAGCCCTGTGAGGGCCAGTCCATAATTCCCTTACCTACCATTGCCTAAAGTGGAAGTCCTGTCTGATCATTTTATTATATACTACAGCCGTTTCTCTTAGCTAGTGACTTTTAGACATGTGAGAATTCCTAAAAGTTTTCAATGTAGACTGTGGTCATGTAGTAATAATTAGGGAAGAGTTTGATGCATTTAACAATTATAGTAGTATAAGTAATAATAAAGTAGTATTCAGTGAATACTTTAGAACAAGCATTGTGCTAATTGTTGTTCATACACTCTTTCACTTAATCCTCATATTAATGTTGTAAGTTAAATATTATTCTGGTAATTTATCCAAGGTCACACTAGCTATAAGATACAGGCTTTGAAAACTAATCACTCGCTGGGCTCAGTGGCTCAGCCTGTAATCCCGCGCCTTTGGGAGGCTGAGGGGAGTGGATGGCCTGAGCCCGCGGGTTCGAGACCCGCCTGGGCAGCGAGACCTCATCTCTACAATAAATCAAAAAATCAGCTGGGCGTGGTAGCACGTGCCTGTAATTCCGGCTACTCGGAAGGCTGAGGCGGAAGGATCGCCGGAGCCCAGAAGGTCGAGGCTGCGGTGACCGGGAGTGGCCACTGCACTCCAGTCTGGGTGACAGAGTGAGACTCCAACTCAAAAAAAAAAGAAAGAAAACTAATCACTCTGAATTGAAAGCCTGTGCACTTAACTTCTATATTCTGTGGTTGTTTTTTACTTATGTTTGTATCAGTGCTAATAATATGATAATATTATTCATAATTATTTCATGGCATATGATACAGCAATGACTCCAAATGTTTAATAAGTCAAGGGCTGACATCGTCAGTTTCTCATTTATATAGTAAAAAACAATTGAGAGCATTTCAGAAGTGTTAACAGAAAACTTTCAAGTGTTGACTGAGAAAAAAACAATATTACTCTAGGCAAGGAAATTACTTGAAATAACTGAGTTTGGGATCATATTGGAGACAGGGATGATTTTAAAAGGAGCTCTCACTTGGTTAGACATTTTGAAGCAGGGTTCAGGGAAGTGAATTTTAATTTTAGTACTACACAGATAAGCATTTCCTTTCAACTTTTCTCTTTCAACTTTTCTCTTTCAACTTTTTTCTTTCAATTTTTCTCTTAATGTATCCCCCAAAATGCCAGAAAAAAGTATTCAAAATAAACTATTATAAAATATTTGTCAGCTCAGTAACAGTTACTCTAATATTCAAGTTTGAAATTGAAGTTGCAGTTCATAATGATCTCAGTAGTCTGATCAAAACTCTAATTAATGTCAGAACTTCAGTGTGCAGCAATACTATGGTTAAAGAGGAAACCATCAACCAATTCAATCAGCTGTGGTCGTCCAAGCAGACAACACTTGGATGTACTTCAAATATTTACCACCAATTTCACATGAGCAATCTGGTGTTCACCCATAGTAATCACCTATGAAGAAAAAAATTATTTCATCCTGTGTTTTAAATAAATATTACATTAATTACAATTTATTAGAATCCAAATATGAACAGGGTAAAAGTTATTTGCTATCAATTTTTGTATACTCCACTCTAGTTTATTATGAATAAGTGTTCAATAAGTACTATATGTTCACATAGTAATTCAGTATAAAATGATCAATAGCCTCATAGCTTGAAATGATTAGTTTACTCTAAGGACATGATTTATATTCACTTTTTAAAAATAGAAATAAAACATATATATGAGTTTCAAAAATTAATCTATCAAATATATTTCAAAAGTTACTCAAAATAATCAACACTTTCACATAATTCTATATATTTTAGACTTTCTAATACCATGAAGGAAACCAAATTCAAATTCCAGGTCAAAAATAAGTGTTAAGTGTGCTAAAGAAATAACAATTCATAATGTTACACCCAGCTTCTTGTGAAGAAGTATAAATGTCCTGAGGCTTGAGAAGAATCAGCAGTAGCAGTAAAGAGAAAGTGGAAAAAAATAAGATTCCTGTCAAATGAAACAAAAACCCCAAGGCTAAAAATATTTTAAATGTTAGATTAAAAGTATTATAACTGTTGAATCAAATATTCTTTCAGAATTAAGGTTTATTTTCTACAAACTTGAACTGGCATAATAAACACTAGCTGTGCACAGCATTAAGGACTAATGCAATTCTGAGTAAATAATTAGATTTTAAGTCAAATAGTATATTTTGGTCTCCTTAGCAAAGACATACGCAAAGGTTAAATGTTCAAGTTAACAGCTGAAACTTCTTAGAAGAATAGTGAAATTCTAAACTTTATTTGCTCTGAAACATTTTCACATATACATTCAAAAAAAAGCTTTAAATATATTTATGTAAGAATACAGGTACATATAACTAGTAAATCTCTGATTTGATTTAATTTTTTGTTTCTTAATGGCTCAAATTTATTTTTGAAACTATATATTTATAAGTCACATCAATGAATAGGGTCCTGTGGCAAATAAACTCTATGGTAGCCATCATGATTTCAGCCCACTGGTATTCATGCTTTGTATATAATCCTCTGTCCTTGAGTGTGGGAAATATATAACTTGTGGTAACCACTTAAATGTGGGAAAGATAAGATATCACTCTCAAGATTGTGTTATTTTATATGAGATGCTGTCTTTCTAGCAGACTCACTCTGTTGCTTTCTAGCTGACCTTGAAGAAATAAGCCATCATGGTGCTTCCAGAGAGGATAACATGTTGACTAACTGTGCATGGCCTCTGGAGCTAGATATAGCCTCCAGATGACGGTCAGGAAAAATCTGGAGTCTCAGTCCTACTACCATATGGAAACAAACTCTTCCAACAACCTGACAATGCTCAGAAGTAAATTCTTTTCCAGTTAAACCTCTGGATAAAAGCATGACCTGGCTGATTCCTTCAGGCAACATTCTTAGACCTTGAGGAGAGGAATGAGCTAAACCATGCTGAGACCCTTGACCGATAGAAACAGATGAGAGAATAAAGGAGAGTTTTTTAAAGTCACTAAGTTCGTGGCAAATTTTAAAACTAATTGATACAGCAATGTTTTAAAGTTGTAAAATTTCTATTCTTACAAAATACAATCTTTTAAATAGTTTTACTTATTTCGGATTGCCAAGAAATTGGAAGACTGTTCTACTTTATTCTTGAGTTTTTTGCCCTAGGATGACTGGTAATCATTCTTGAATTAAATTTAAATTTATTTAAAATTTTATTTTATATCTCAGGCTTGAATTTTATAAAGATTTAACATCTTTGAGTCAAGCATCAGATTCTAGTCTATACAGGCAAAAAATAAATTATTGATAAATATATACACCTCTCCATACTCTGTATTAATACGTTTATATGTGAATTAAAGAGGCCATAATGAATACCGGTAAAGGAATTAAGTTTGTAAATGCATTTAAATATTGACTACTCAAAACAACAACATAATGTATTGTGGAGTTTAGAGCATCTTTAGAGAGGAAATGCATGCCAATAATTGTGTAGAAAGCAACACATCTGAAGAAGACAATTTGTTCAGATCCAATCTCTAGGACAAATTATTAAAAAATAAAAGAATGCCACATCATTAAAGGTAACTACAAAATAATTAAAGGCATTTATTAATAAAAAAGAAGACGACATAGGACAGAAAGTGGGGTCTTAAAATAAGTGAGTCAAATTTAGGTAAGATTCTAAATATTTCCGTTGTTACACTGAATATATGCTTAATTCTCAAAGTATAGCATTCAAATAGTAGAATTGTCCTAAGTCTAAATCTCTCAAGCGATATATACTAAGATAAAAACAATACAGAATGTTTGGAAGAAAAACTTGGAAATGATATACCATGAAAAGACTCAAAAAGGAATTTTTTTGTTTTTTTGTTTTTTTTTTTGTTGGAGTCTCACTCTGTCACCCAGACTGGAGTGCAGTGGCCGCTCCCGGCCACCGCAGCCTCGATCTGCCGGGCTCCGGCAATCCTTCTGCCTCAGTCTTCCAAGTAGCCGGAATTACAGGTGTGCGCTACCATGCCCGGCTAATTTTTTGATTTATTGTAGAGATGAGGTCCCGTCAAGTTGCCCGGGCGGGTCTCGAACCCGCCGACTCAGGCAATCCACTCACCTCGGCCTCCCAAAACGCGGGATTATAGGCTGAGCCACAGAGCCTGGCCTCAAAAAAGAATTTAAGACAAGAAACATTACTAGATATAAAGATGATCATTTTGTAATGAAGAATTATAATTATTTCACAACCTCAAACTTCTATGTACTTAGTAACACAGCTAATATATATATATCAAAGACTAATCAAATGAAAAGGGAAACATAACAATGAGCAATATTAAAGAAAGATTTTAGCATGCCTCTTCCAGTAGTTGGTAGAAAAAAATGAGTAAGAAATAATTGTATTTTTATTGATCTATATCATAGTTGTACATATTTGGGGGTACACATATTTTGTTACATAGTACAATGTATAATTATCAACCCAGTGTAACTGGAATATCCATTACCTCAAACATTTATATTTTCTTTCTGTTAGAAACATTACAACTCCCCTAGCCATTTTGAGATATTCAATAAATTAATGTTAACTATAATTTCCCTACTTTGCAATTGAATACTAGAACTTGTTCCCTTTGTTTAACTGTATTTTGTACCCTTTAACCACTTTCTCTTTAACCCTCATCCTTTCCCAGGTTCTTGTAATTAAAATATAATTTAAAAGTTTTCATTTCTTTTTTTTTTCTTGAGTTGGAGTCTCACTCAGTCGCCCAGATATGCAAGATTGATTCAAATTTCAAATAGCAATAATGTAATTAATCACATCAATATACAAAGGAAATAAATTACATAGCTATATCAATAGATGCAGAAAAGGCATTTGAGGAAAGAACACCTAATTCTGATTTTAAAACAAATACAGAAATCTAAGCAAAGTGAAGTAGAAAGAGCTCTACTTCAATTTTATAAAGAGCATCTATAAAACTTCTACAGCTAACATCAGACTTAATATGAAAAAAATTTTCCATGAATATTATAAAAAGGACACTATGTCCCACCTCATCATTCCTTTCATCATTGTACAGAAATTTCTATGCAATGCAATAAGACAAGAAAAGGAAAATTTGAAATGAAGAATAAAAGGGAAGAAATAAAACTGTCTTTGTAGCTGACATAATTGTCTATGTAGAGAAACCAAGTAAACTGACAAAAAAAAAAAAAAAAAAAGCTTCTGGAATTAATAAGCAATTGTAGCAAGGTTGCAGGGTATGAGGTTATTATACAAAGAATTAAAGACTTAAATGTAAGACCTAAAACTATAAGCCCTTCTGGACATTGATCCAGGCAAAGAATATATGATGAAAACCCCAAAATCAAATGGAACAAAAAAGAAAAACACACAATTGGGACTTAGTTAAACTGCAAAGCTTTGACATGCCAAAGTAATAACCAACAGAGGAAACAGACAACCTCCAAATGGGAGAAAATATCTGCAAATTGTACCTCTGACAAAGTACTAATATATAGAATCTACAAGGAACACAAATTCAACTCAATAAGAAAAAAACAAACAACCCCATTTAAAACTGGGCAAAGGATATAAAAGACATTTCTCAAAAGAAGAAATACAAGCAGACAACAAACAAATGCTCAGCATCATTAATCATCAGAAAATGCAAATTAAAATCACAACGAGATATCCACTTACAGCAGTCAAAATAGCTATTATTAAAAGGTCAAAGAACAACAGGAGTTGACATGGACATAGAGAAAAAAGAATGTATATATACTGTTGGTAGGAAAGTAAACCTCTCACTCTCTATTGAAAACTGCATGGAAATTTCTCAATAGAACTCCCTTTTGAGCCACCAATCCTTTACTGGGTATCTGCCCCAAGGAAAAGAAATCACTATATCAAAATAAAAAACAATAAAAACCTGCACTCGTATGTTTTTTGTAATACTATTCACAATAACAAAATCATGAAACCAACATAAGTACCCATTAGCAATTGATTGGATGATGAAAAGATGCTGTATATACACCAAGGAATATTATGCAGCAATGAGAAAAATGAAATTATGTCCTTTATATAGCTAGAGGCCATTATTCTAAGTAACCTAACTCAGAAACAGAAAACCAAATACCACATGTTCTCACTTATAAGTGGAGCTAAACAATGGGTACACTTGGACATAAAAATGAAAATAATAGACACTGGAAACTTCAAAATGGGGGAAGGTGGGAAGGGGTGAGGGTTGAGAAACTACCTGTTGGGGTACAAAGTTCATTATCTGGGTAAAAGGGACAGGAGAAGTTCGATCCCCATTCATACGCAATATACTTAAATAAAAAACATGCACATGTACCCTCTGAATCTAAAGTTAAAATAGGGCAGGTGCTGTGCCTCAAGCCTGTAATCCCAGCACTCTGGGAGGTCAAGGTGAGAGGATTGCCTGAGTCTGTGGATTTGAGACCAGTGTGGGCAACATAGTGAGACCTCGTCTCTACAATAAATCGAAATTAGCCAGGCTTGGTAGCACTCACCTGTAGTTCTGGCTACTTGGAAGGCTGAGGCGGAAGGATCGATGGTGCCCAGCAGGTTGATGATGGGGTGACTGGGAGTGTGCTACTGCTTTCTGGCTTGGGCGATGAAGTGAGACTCCAACTCAAAAAATAAATTAAAAAGTAAAATAAAACAAAAATAAAGTCTTTTACTTTAAATCACAAAAGTTGAAATAGACATGAATCTAACAAAATATGTGCAATATCTACATGAGAAAAACTATAAAACATTGGTGACAGAAAAAAGAAAAGAACTAAATAAATGATGAAATATTTTGTGTTCATAAATAAGTACACTCAAAATTAAGATGTGATTTTTTATCAATTTTGTCTATAGATTCAATGTAATTCTAATCAAAGTCTCAAAAAATAATTTTGTGCACATTAACTGATTCTGCAGTTTACAAAGAGAAGCAAAAGACCCAGAATATTCAGCATAATGTTGAAGAAAAAAAACAAAGAGAACTGGCACTACCAAACTTCAAGATCAACCGTAAAGCTACAGTAATCAAGACTCTGTGGTATCAGTGCAGTAATACACAAAACAATTAATGGAACAGAATGGAGAGTCCAGAAATAGATACACAAGCATAAAGCAAACTGACCTCTGACAAAAAAAGCAAAAGAAGTTCAAAAGAGAAAAGACAGTGTTTTTAACAAATAGTGCCAGAAGAACTGAACATCCACATGCAAAAGAAAATTAATCTAGACACATTTCTTACACGCTTCACAAAATTCAACTCAAAATAGATCAAACTTTAATTGTAAAATGTAAGACTATAAAACTCCTAGAAGGTAGTGTAGGAGAAAATTAAATAACTCTGGGTGTGGTGATAACTTTTTAGATACAACACCAAAGATGTGATCCATGAAAAAATAATTGATAAGCTGGACTTCAAGAAAATTAGACATTCTGCTCTGTGAAAACCATTTTCAGAGTATGAAAAAACAAGTCACAGACTAGGAGAAAATATTTGCCAAAAACAGATTTGATAAAAGACTGCTAACTAAAATACATAAATTGTACAGATATATTTGCAAATTTACAAAGAACTCTTGAAACTCAACAATAAGAAATCATATTAACCCAATTAAAAATGAGCCATAGGCCCAAATAAATACTTTACCCAAGAAGATACACAGAGACAAATAAGAATTTGAAATGATTCTCAAAATGATAGGTCATTGGGGGATTGCAAATTAAAGTAACAATTAGGTAAAACTATACACCTATTAGAATGGTAACAATCCCAGATACTGACGATACCAAATCCAGGTGAGGATGTGAAGCAACAGGAACTCTTATTCATTGTTGGTGGGCATGCAAAATTGCAAAACCACTTTGGAAGTTAGGCACATTCTTATAAAACTAGACATACTATTATCATATAATCCATTTCTTGGTGGTTATCAAAAGGAGTTGAAAATTTATATCCACACAAAAATCTGAACAGGGATGTTTATAGTAGCTTTATTTATAATTGCCAAAACTTGGAAACCATCAAGGAGTCCTTTAATAGGTGAACTGACAAATAAACTGTGGTACATCCAGGCAATGGAATATTATTCAGCACTAAAAATATATTTGAGATTTGAAGTCATGAAGAGACATGGAGAAAACTTAAAAGCACATTATCAAATGAAAGAAGCCAATGTAAAAAGGCTGCATATTTTTTATGATTCCAACTAAAGAATGATCTGAAAAATGCAAAACCATAAAGGCAAAAAAAAATATCAGTGATTTTCTGGGTTTGAGGGAAGGGAGAATTAAATAAGAAGCACAGATAATTAGGGTAAGGTCACTATCTTGGGAATGCTATAATGGTGAATGCATGTCATTATTGTCAGCAATGAAGAATGTATAAATCATTTTAAAAAGCAAATGTTCCTTAACTTTTTTTGAGCACAACCCAAAGGAAATTAAATGTTAGTCATAAACCTGAGCAGTGTACATCAGTTAATTATAAAAATTATGCCAAAAATATCATTCTTATTGGTAAATTTCTTGAAATCCATCAATCTTCCATTTGATTCAAAGATAAGCTAAATGTTATAACTCCATATAACTCATACTGGTCTTTTTCAATGGGGCATATCAAATGGTCAGTGGAATATATTTTTCTTCACATTTCCCCATTTTAAAAATAAACATTTATTTCTACAAACTGAGTGCTTTCCTTTTCTTAGTTAATTGTTAAATAAGTAGAAATAGAAATATTTGAATTAAATTGTATAATATTGTTTTTTTTGAATTAGGATATTTTCTGGAAAATAATGTTTAATTGAATTTTGAATAACTGAATAATTTTTAACAGAATTATTTTTCTTGGGATGAAAAATATGTAGGCCTTTCTTTTTATTGAACTATCAGAGATCTTTCTTAAAACAAGTGACTTGAATTTTACATAGTGAATAATTTCCTCAATTTTTATTTTGAAAAATGATAAATATATATAAAATTTGAAATCATAGAACAATGAACAACTCTAAGCCATTCACCTGGATTCACCAGTTTTTCTTCAATATGTTACACATTTGCTTTATCTTACTCTCTGTCCAACACTTTTTTTTTTTTTTTTAAGTTCAAATCTCACTCCATCACCCAGGCTTGAGGACAGCGACACGCTCATGGCCACCTTGGCGTCGGCATGCTGGGCTCAGGCGATCTTTCGGCCTCAGCCTTCCAAGTAGCCAAAACTACAGGCATGCGCTACCACATCTGGCTAATTTTTAGTATTTTATTGTAGAGATGAGGTCTCGCTGAGTGGCCCAGACTGGTCTCCAACCCATGGACTCAGGCAATCCTCTCACCTCGGCCTCCCAAAGTCCTGGGATTACAGGCTTGAGCCACCGCATCCAGCCACAACACTTTTTTGGTTGGTAAGAACATAACTGTAGACAACCTGACATCTCACACCTAAACTTGACACACTTGACTTCTAATAACAAATACTTAGCCCTTAGGACAACAATAACAATAAAAACCATGCATATTAATTCATTCATAGCTCTACAATCTATATCCAAATTTCCGAATGTTTTGGTTTTTTAAAAAAATGTATTTTATAGATATGGGGTATAATTCAAGATAAGGAACAAGTGGCCACTTTGCCCTTGGTTTGAGATCAGCCTCCCTCATTGATGTTATGTGTCCCCCATCCCTCTCCTGGCAGTTTCCAGCGACTACCAATCTCTTTCTTACAGTATTATGGTAAATGTTCAGGATCTGCTTACGAATGATAACATGTGGTACTCATTTCTTTATTTCTATAATATATCACGAGTATTATAGACCCTAAATCTATCCAAGTTGCTGCGAAGTCTGTAATGTTCTTTATGGCTGTGAAGTAGTCCATTGTGTATATACCACATTTTTGTATCTAGTCCAATTTTGATGGGCAGCATGATTGGTTCCATGTTTTTGTTATCATAAATAGTGCTGCAATAAACATGTCTGTGCAGGTATCTTTTTGTACAGTGATTTAAGTTCCTCTGGGTATAGTCCCAGAAGGAAGATTCCTGGATTGTATGGAAGGTCAATTTGCAGTTCTTTTAGAAATCACCACACTGTTTTCGCCGCATCCTTGTCAGCATGTTGTTTTTTGTTTTATTAATGATGGGCATTCTTACTAAGGTTAGGTGATATTTCAGTGTGGTTTTGATTCACATTTATCTGATGATTAGTGAGGCTGAGCATTTTTCATGTGTTTGTTGGCTGCTCATGTGTCTTGTGTGTGTGTGTGTGTGTGTGTGTGTGTGTGTGTGTGTGTGTGTGTGTGTACATGCTAGTGAGTGAGTGGGCATCTGAGTGACTGTCATATGTCTTCTTTAGAAAAGTGTCTATTCATGTATTTGGCCTATTTTTTAATGGGACTGTTTTTTTTGTTTGTTTGTTTTTTCTTTTGGCATGGTTGAGTTCCTTGTAGATCATGGATGTTAAGTCTTTGTCAGATAAGCAGTTGAAAAATATTTTTTCCCATTCTGTGGACTGTCTCCCTACTTTCTTGATGGTTTCTTTTGTTTTGCAGAAGCTTATCAGTTTGATGAGGTCCCACTTGTCTATCTGATATCTTATAGCATGGGCTTTTGGGGGTTTTTTTTAAATCAGGAATTGGTTGCCTATTCTGATTTCCATAAGGGTGTCTCCTGCATTTTCTAAGATTCTTAACATTTTAGGTTTTACTTTAAGTATTTTATCCATTTAGAGTTGATTTCTGTGTATGGTGATAGGTAGGGGTCCCGTGTCATTCTTCTGCACATGGCCAGCCAGTTTTCCCAGCACCATTTGTTGAAGAGGTTCTTCTTTTCCCAGTGGTTGTTGGTGGAGGCATCGTTAAAGATGAGTTGGTTGGGAAATTGAGGATTTGCTTCCAGAATCTCTATCCTGTTCCATTGGTTCATATGCCTGTTCTTGTACCAATACCAGTCTGTTTTGATTATTGTAGCCTTATAATAAAGTTTAAAGCCTGCAAGTGGGATACTGCCTGCTTTGTTTCTTTTGCTAAGGATTGTTTTGGCTCTTCATGATCGTTTATGTTTCTATATGAATTTCTGTATTGTTGTTTCCAGGTCTGAGAAGAATGATGTTGCTAATTTAATGGGCATTGTGTTAAATCTGTAGATTGTCTTTGGTAGAATGGACATTTTTAAAATGTTGATTCTTCCAATCCATGAGCATGGAATATTTTTCCATTCGTTTGTGCCATCTTTGACTTCTTTGAGCAATGTTTTGAAGTTTTCAGTGTAAAGATCTTTCACTCCTCTGGTCAGCAAAATGCTGAGGCATTTCTTTTCTTTTCTTTTCTTTTGTAGCTATCGTGAATGGTATTGTGCTTTCTATTTGTTTCTCTGCCTGCTTATTGTTGGTGTATAAGAATGTGACTGTCGCCAGGCTCGGTGGCTCAGCCTGTAATCCTGCACCTTTGGGAGGCTGAGGTGAGTGGATTGCCTGAGCCCGCGGGTTCGAGACCCGCCTGGGCAGCGAGACCTCATCTCTACAATAAATCAAAAAATCAGCCGGGCGTGGTAGCGCAGGCCTGTAATTCCGGCTACTTGGAAGGCTGAGGCGGAAGGATCGCCGGAGCCCAGTGGGTCGAGGCTGTGGTGGCCGGGAGCGGCCACTGCACTCCAGTCTGGGCGACAAAGTGAGACTCCAACTCAAAAAAAAAGAATGTGACTGTCTTTTGCACATTGATTTTGTACCCTGAAACTTTGCCAAAGTCCTTTATCAGTGCAAGGAGGTTTGGACAGATTATCTTGGATTTTCAAAGTATAGGATCATATTGTCAGTAAAGAGGGATAACTTAACTTCTTTTCCTATTTGGATACCCCTGATTTTCTTCTGTTGTCTGATTGCTCTAGATAGGACTTCCAATATTGTGTTGGACAGGAGGGGTGAGAGTGGGCAGACTTGTCTTTTTCAGTTTTTTAGGGAAAATGTTTCAAATTTCTGTCCATTTAGCAATATGATGAATGTGGGTTCATCATAAATGACTCTCCCTATTTTGAGGTATGTTCCTATTGCTTAGGTGTTCAAGGGTTTTTTATCAAGAAGCAATGCTGGATTTTATTGATAGCTTTCTCTGCATATGATGATATAATCATGTGGTTCTAGTTTTTACATGTGTTGATGTATTTAATTACATTTATGGTCTTGAGGATGTTGAACCAACCCTGTATCCTGGAGATACAGCCAACTCGGTCATGGTGGGTGATTTTTGAGATGTGTTATTGGATCTGATTTGTTAAAATCTTATTAAGAATTTACGCATCAATATTCATCAGGGATATTGGATATAATTGTTTTTCTTTGTTAGATCGTCACCCAGTTTGGGTATCAGTGTGATGTTAGCTTCATACAATGTTTTGGAGAGAGTTTTGCTTTTCTCATTTGCCTGGAATATTTTCAATAAGACTGGTATCAGCTCCTTCTTGTATGTTTTGTAGAATTCCACTGGAAATCTGTCTGGTTCAGAACTTTTTTTGTTGTTGCTGTAGGTATATGTTTTGCAGAATTCCACTGGAAATCTGTCTGCCCCAGAACTTTTTTTTTTTTGTAGGTAGTTTTCTTATGACATAATGGCATAGTCAATTTCCTCAATTGTTATTGGTCTATTTAGGATCTCAATTTCTTCTTTTTTCTTCCTTAGGCAGTTGTGTGATATTGGAAAGTCCTCCATTTCATTTAGGTTATTGAGTTTGGTTCTATACAGGTATGCATAGTAATCTCTGATAATCATTTGTATTTTGGGGGGTCAATTGTGACTTTATCTTTTGTATTTCTGATTGTGTTTATTTGGTTTTTTTCTTTATTTTTCTAGGTGATTCTGGCTAGGAGTTCATCAGTCTTGTTTATCCTTTCAAAAACCAGCTTTTTGTTTCACTGAGTTTTTTTCCTATGGCATTATGGCTTCTATGTCCTGTATTTAAGGTTTTACTTTGGTGATCTGAATTCTTCTGCTGAAGCTATGGTTTTAGTGGTCTTGCCTTTCCAGTTGCCTTAGGTTATATGTAAGACTGTTCACATGTTCTTTTCTATTTTCTTGATATGTGTTCACAGAGATATAAATGCCTTTCTTATACTGATTTCATGACATTTCAGAAATTTTGATAAAATGTTTCTTAATTTTCACTTGTTTCCAGGAATCTTTTAATTTCTGTTTTGATTTCTGTGTTGACCCAGGAGTTGTTCAACATCATGCTGTTTAGTGTCTGTGTCTTTGTTGGTTTGGGGGGAATTTTGTTGGTGGTGACATTTATTTTTATTCGCTGTGGTTTGAGAAGGTACATGGTAATATTTCAATCTTGTGAAATTTGTTTATGCTTGATTTTGTGAAATTTGTTTATGCTTAATTTATAGCCAAGGATATGTTAATCTTGGAGTACATTCCATGTGGTGATGAGAATTTATATTCTGTGGTTGTTAGGTATAGTGTTTGTAGGTATCTACTAAGTCCATTTGGTCAAGTTGGATTTCTGGATTTCTTTGTTGAATTTGTGCCTTGATGCTCTATCTTGGGTTGTTAGTGGGGGTATTTAAGCCTCCAGCTATAATAGTTTTAGAGCCAATATATTTTTTTACTTTACTTAGTAGCTGCTTTATAAAAGCTGGTATTCCTGTGTTGTGTTGGGTGCATATATGTTTAGGATGAAGATTACTTATTGATGGACTGAACCTTTTATCATTATGTAGTGACCTTCTGTATCATTTCTGATAGCTTAATATTGTTTTGTCTGATATTAATATCACAACTCTGGCCTTTTTTTGCGATCTGCTCACCTGAAAATTTGTTTTTCATCCTCTAACTTTGAGTCTGTGGATGTCCTTTGTGGTAAGATGAATTTCCTAGAGACAGCAAATTACTGGGTCATGTTTTTTGTTCGCTTGGTTGTTTAGTTTTGTTTTGTTTTGAGTTGGAGTTTCACTCTGTCACCTAGGCTCAGGCAATTCACTCACCTCTGCCTCCCAAAGTGCTGAGATTACAGGTTGAGCCATTGAGCCTGGCCATTTTTTAAATACTGTTTTCTATTCTATGTTTTTTCAGTGGTGTATTTAGTCCATTATATTCAGGCTGATTATTGAAATATGAGAGTTTGTCGCTGTCATGAAGGTCTTATATGGCTGTTTTGTTTTTGTTTAGCTTTTGTGTTCATATGTGTGTGTGTTTTCACTTTTGCAGGTAGCTGTGTGTTCTGCTGCTTCTGTGTTTGTGATCTTGTGAAGTATATGGTCTTACTTTTGTTTCTGTTTTTTCTGTGCATAGCACTTTTTTAAGCATCTCTTGTAGAGTTGGTCTCAAAGCAGCATGTTCTCTTAGGGATTGGGTGTCTGGGAAGGATTTTAATTCTCCATTGCTGATGAAGCTTAGCTTTTCTGGGTAGCAAATTCTTGGTTGAAATTGTTTATCTTTGAGCACACTAAAGATTGGGGTCCAATTCCTTCTGGTCTGTAGTGTTTCTGCAGATAAGTCTGCAGCAATTCTGACTGGTCTCTCCAGGCTGACTTGTTTCCTTGCTGCCTGAGTTTTGTTGTTTTTGTTTTGTTTTGTTTTGTTTTTTGTCATCTGACTTTTTTCCTTGCTGCCTTAGCTTTATTTGTTTGTTTGTTTTTGTTTTAAGTTGAAGTCTCACTCTGCCACCCAAGCTAGAGTATAGTGGCATACTCACAGCCACCACAGACTCGAGCTGCTAGGCTCAGGTGATCCTCCTGCCTCTATCTTCCAAGTAACTGGAACTACAGACATGAACCACCATACCCTGTTAATTTTTTATTCAAATTAGTCATGAACCTGTGGGCTTAGGCAATCCTCTCACTTCAGCCATCCAAAGTGCTTAGAATTACAGACTTGTGCCACCACACCTGACAGGATTTTTTATTTTATACTTACTTTGTGTAAGTGAATTACCATGTGTCCAGATGTTGGTCTTCTCATAAGATGTCTTGCACGGATTCTCTAAATATCTTGTGCTTGTATAGTCATCTCTCTGGCCAGATGAGGGAAGTTTTCTTGAATGATTTCATGGAATGCTTCTTCCAGGATATTTTCTGTTTCTTTTTCTATTTTAGGTCTTCCAATCAGACCTAGGTTTGGTTTCTTGAGGAAAATCACACATCTCTTGGGAAGTTTCCTCTTTCTTCATACTTTTTTCTATATTTTTAATAGATTTGGTTAATTCTATATTTTGGTCCATCATTTCTGAGATTCTTTCTTCTGCTTGGTTAATTCTGCTTCCCATGCTTGTCAGTTTTATTTATTTCTTGGATGGAGTTCTATATTTCTGAGTGCACTTTCTTGAGGTGGCCAGCTCTGTAGAAATTTCATTTAGTTTTAGTTCTTGCATTTTTAAAAAAAAAATTTTATTCATTCTATCCAATGGTTCTCTGATCTCAGTACTTTTTGAGTACTGTGTTTATTGGATAGCCATTGTTTGTGCCCAGTAGTTTTCCTTTCTAGCTCTAACTCCTTGCTGGGGCTCTGATGGTTATCAACAGTTCTTCACTGGTTTTTCTGCATTTGTAGCTGTTCTGTTTTCTTTCTCTTTAATTCCATTACTCAGTGTAAAATGGAGAAAGAGTCACTTCTTTCTTTTCTCTACCTTTTTCCCTTCCTTGAGTCAGGGCTCTGGGTTTTTTCAATTATGAAGTAGTACAGGGAGTAGGGCATTGTGCTGTCTCTTTACACTTTTGAGGACTTACTAGGGGATGGTTAGGCTGCAAGTGTTCAGAGCCAATTGGCAGGTCATAAAGTTTGCTATCTGGTGAATGGGCCAGCTGGGACTTGCTTTCCTTCTCTGCACAATATGATCTGACAATGGGTATGCTTGCATAGCCCCCAAGTCCAAGACAGGGTATAAAGAGAAAAAAGAGTGAAGAAGGAGGGAAAAAGGGGAATGAAGGAGAAAGAGAGAAAAAGAAGAAAGAAAAAGAAAAAAGAGAGAAAGAACAAAGACAGAGAAATAGAAGGAGGAAAGAAAAGAGAAAACCAACCAACAAACAAAGCAACCAAATGAGATAATCAAACAAACAAACCAATACTCCACCCACAAAAAAAAGGTTGATAAAGAGTTCTCAGTTTTAGTATGTCTCTTTGAAGGGGTACTCCTTCTTGTGATGGGTTCTGCACTTGCAGATCTGTACTGCAGGTTTCCTCTGTGCTGTTGAAACTTATGTTAGAATCCTTATCCCCAGCTGTCTCCAACTGACAACCAGCACATGCCCATGTCAGGTTAGGGGACTGAAATAACTTGGCACAGGATCTCCTGGAATCTTGCCCCTCCCACCTTCCCTAGACAGAGCACCCAGGGCATCCAGTACATGGTGGGGGAATGGGGCCTCCTGTCTCTGCCCTGCTCTCCCAATCTCCTTTGCTTGTTGCTAGGGGAAGAGGGGAGTCAGCTAGGCACTCACCAGTCTCCTTCTCAGTCAGTTCCACTGTCTGTGTCTATTGCCCAGCAGCTAGCTCAGGGTGGAGGTGGATTGTCTGGGGTTCTGCATCTGCTGTTACCCACCAGGGCTTCTGCACTGTGGGCCATGTTCTCTGAGGTCATAAAGAGTAGTCCCAGCACAACACAAAGAACAGTGCCTGGTCACAAGATGCAGTTCTGCTATTTTTTCAGAGGCTGTCCTGGAACACTACTCTGCCCAGGCAGTAGAGAGTCTGCTCGGTTTCTCTGCTGACTGTTGTTCCTGTCACAAATAATGTCAATCACTCCCTCCCCAGCAGTTACTCATCTCTGGATCTTGGGACCTGGTGGTAAGACTCTGAAGCCCAGTCCAGACTTGGGGTGGCCTTTCCCCATTGCTCCTTGGGACTCTGCCTCAGGCTTTGTCGCTGCATTCCCTCCATAGCCCTCACTGCCAGGGTTCAGCTCACTTTAGCCGTACTTCCTGGGGAAAGCTCCCAACTTGTCTGCTGCTAGGTCTCCCACTCTGATTTCATGTGTCTGTGTTTGGCCCAATGTGGGGACGGGGCATCCATCTCTCCAGTATTGTGCACTTGGAGTATCCTCACTGGATAAATTAAGTTTGATTTCAGAGGGGTCCAGAGATCACGTCTTGGTCTCAGGATGCAGGCTGCTCAGTATGCAGGCTGCTCAGAATTGGGCAAGATAAAACAGGTCTCTGCCTAGTCCTGGGTTAGAGAGAATGATGGCAGTCGGTGTTTTCTCCTCTGGCAGGCCCAGCTCCAGATTTCCTCCCTATGCTTTCTTCGTGGTCCCTGCTGCCAATGCTTGGCCTGTTGCCACAAGTGGTGGGGTGGGCCAGGTGTCAGGTATCAAGAGGTACCTGACCTCTTCTGCCTTTTCCTGAGAGATGTCCCAAAGATGGTGGATCTTCTGCATGCAGTGAGTGCTGAATTTAGAGCAGCAGCAAATTGGGGCGATATCTGCAGGGGAATCCCCGGGCTCTTAATCCTTGTCTCCCCTTAGTTGGACTTGCACACACAAATGGGTGCAGATTAGTTCTTTTGTACACCCATCCATGCAGAGACTCTCACACTCCAACAAGATCTGTCACCATCTTGATGACTTTCTCCCCAATGTTTTTGAAAATGTTCTCTGCAGGTTTTTATTCCCCCACCCAAGTATCAATTAAGGGCCATGAAGCTACACTAGAATATCTATCTCATAAGTCTCCTTTGATTTCAAACTTTGCTGAGGCTTTAAAAAAAGTCTCATGATCTCAATGTAATATGTATTATTAATATTTTTTAAATAATGCAAACTAGGTGTAGGGTTCAGAGTAAATGTTAACTTATTAACAATGTGAATACTTCTAATTTTTTTCTTGTACTTAGATTCAGGGTAAGCATTTTAGAAAGAATATTATAAAGGTGTGCAGTGTTCTTACTTTCACATTACATCAGATAATAAGTAGTGTCAGTTATTTATCATCTATGATGATACTAAATTTATGAATGAATATATTTTCTCTATGTGATTTGAGGAAGATGCTTCAAGATTTCCTCTGTCTGCTTTTTCTCAGAGGACACTGATATTACATAGTTTATTTGCTAATTCTATTTACCTTTCTACATTTCTTAACTAGCACTATTTTGTACAAAGAGAACTTACTCTTTGTATTTCTTTTTCTATGAGTGCTCTTATAGACTCATGAATTATTTTTAAAATTCTGTGTGCAATAATCCAATACTGTTATCTTATTTATAGTAAAAGTATCCCAAATGTGGCTAGTGAGAACCCTTTCCAGTTGGCTTCTGTGCTTTGACAAATGCTCTGTAATGTTCTGGCACTCTAGGCTAGGCTCATATAATTTCTCTCCTCTAGTTCAGAAGCATCCATTTCTCTAAGAAACAAGGGTTACTTGTAGTAGGGATACTATTTAGAAAATAAAACTTGAGAAGGGGTGTGCTCATTCCTACTGCAAAATCGGGCACTGATTTTTACTCAAAATGTGAATCATACTTATATCTCTATTTCAAAACAAGGTAAGAGGCATATTCTTACCTTCTCTAGTTTTATATGTTTATTGACATTCTTTCAAAGTGAGAACATTAGCCATCAACAATGACAATATATTTACTCATTGTTTTACCCTAGACTACATACAAAATAATTTCAAAATTACAACACAGATGACTCAAAAAAAAGGAAACATTACATAAAATTCAAGATCCTACTGGAGTTTTTTCCCCATACTCCACTAAAGATCTATATTCAGATTACTGGGTTTAAAATTTTACAAATTGCTTTCGTGTAATCCTGTTAAATATAAGCATGTAATTGAGTTAAATTGTTTCTGTTAGCCAAGGTCAAAGTTTTATTTTTATCATTTGTGGTAATCTTTGTCTTGAGTTAATATTCTCATAGTTCAAATATTATCTTTATCTCTGATAATCTTCCTTTTCCTAAAATCAGCTTTGTCCGGTGGTGAAATATACATGTCAGCTTTATTATAATTAGTATTTCCATGTTATATAGTTTCCACAATCTTCTTTTAACCAATTGTGTCTTTATTTTTAAAGTGCTATGAGCAATATCAAATACATGACAGCACAATACAGAAAATACAACTTTGCTTTAACTTTCTGTCAATTCAATAACTTACAAACATTCAACATTTTGCATGCAGATTAAAAATGTATCTATATGCAATTCAAGAGCTCGGTTTGTGAAATGAAGGCCTGTCACTGAGGGAGTTAATTCTTTATTTTTTCCACAGATTTCCACCTCCCCCCATTCTGTTCTCCATAGTCCTGTGGAAAATTATATTCTTTCACCATGGTTTTGTAAAAAGTGTTTTCTCCAGTGTATTACATTTTTGGTCATTTATGCAGAAATTTAAATTTTTTTCAAAACTGCATTGGGATCTTCAAACTACTACCATGTTTTACTAGTAGAATGTTGCCAGTCTTTACTGAATTAGATTAAAATCTATAAATATACACAACTTTTTTTTCCCCAAAATCATTATGCTCATGGAAGGAAAAGTATAGTGTTTAAGGTTATATAAAAATATGCTCATTCGAATTTAAACATGAATGTTGTTGAGAGTCTCCAATGTCAGTCAACTTGTCTTCAATTAATCAAAATTTAAATATAACATGCTGCTTTTACTGCATTGCAGACAATTTAGCAACAATTTAAATCTTGATAGATAATAATTACATATTTTATTATCTACAATACCATTTGAGTAAAGTGAAAATACTAAGTTAGTCATCAATGTTCTTCCTTTTAACTATCTTCATTTTAACTTCACTTTTCTTTCCACTCACACCTCCCTACCCCCCCCACCCCCCCACCCCCACTGCTTTTCCTCCTTCTAAAGCTGGGATACGGGAAGCTGAGCACAAAAACCCAATGACATAGGTCATGTGGATTGTCTTCCTGAGGCAAAGAATAGGGGAAAATCAGGAAGCAAGGTGGATCTGGGGAGACAAATTGAAGATATCCAGCAGAAATTATATTCTATTTATCAGCTATTATGAGGAGGAACCCTGCAAAAACACTGAATTATTTTTTGGAGGGCATGCCACTTGAAGTACAGGTTTCCCCACTAGGGAAGTGTTTCAGAAATCCTTTGGCATCAGTGTACCAGTTAGTGTTGTGAGAGGATGCATTCCGCTTCAGTTAATTGTTTTTTTTTTTAAGATTCTTTCAACACATTTGACCATTTCATGATGGATGATTTACATCCCACATCATGCTGAGTGTTCAGCAACTTTTTTAGCAGAAAGGGGCATGATTCCCATGCCCAACCCTCTCTATTTCCCTGATCATGCCCCAAGCAACTTTCTTTTGTCCTAATAGGGAAGCAATTTGCCAATACGGAAGAGGTGAAACAAAAAATGGCAGAAGCACTAAAGGCATCAAAACTGAAGAGTTCAAAAAATTGTTTTGAGAAGTGGTAAAAGTATCTTTATAGGTGTATTGCATCAAATGAAGAGTAGTTTGAAGGTGATTGAAGCTTAAACATGCAAAAAATACACATTTTTATATAAATAAATTCCATTTTGCAGGGGTTCCTTGTCGTCAACTAACAATTCTTTTAAAGTTTGGCACACAGGAAAGCAAAAAACATTCCCTCACAGTAGGATTGTAAATTGGTTTATCCTTGAAGACTATATAAATTTTGACACAATAACTCTACTTTAAGAAATTTATTCTACAGATATGTTTTCTCAAGTGTTCAAGGGAACACATAAGAGTATTTATTGGTATTGCTTTAAAATCAAAAAGGTAGGAAGACACCCTGAATGTCCATTAATAGAGGACTAATTAAATAAATGATGGTAAAATCATGTAATAGAATACAATGTGGCTATTTGAAATAATGAGTTATATCCATAGAGCTGATATGGAAAGATCTCTAATACAGAAAAAATTACTGGGTAGATATAAAAAACTAAGTTGTGATTATTTTGGAGAGGTGGCTTATAAATTTGAGAGTAGACAGGGGACTTTAAACAAATTTTCCTTAATATTATTTGTATTGTTTTACTTTTACCATGAGTATACATCATGTTTATACAATAAAACAAAACCAAATTATTTTAAAATGTTCTAAAAATACACAAATATTTTTAAAATTCAATTATAGGAGCACAGAATTACATATATTTTGTTTTCTTATCTTCCCCTTCTTCATATATTTTTTGGAAGAAACCACTATATGTATAACAAATACATTTATAAAAAGAGAAGAAATTTCAAATATGGTATTTCATTGAAAATACTAATTTTATTGTCCTCTCCACTGATGAAATCAGACCTGAGCATTCTGTTTTAAAATGAGATATCAGGATAATCAAGTGAATGAGAACAAAGTCAAGACCACATGGTAAAGGCAAATGTTTAATTTGTTGAACACAAAATCAAGGGAAGACATGAAAGTTGGCATCATAGCAGATCTGCCACAAAGAATAGATAATAGATATGTGATGTAGTAAAGGACCAAATAAAAGTTATTAAAAGGTAGGCAAATATGAGAAATACTAAAAAAAAAAAAATCCAATCTATATCAGTAGAATTGGTTACCCTGAGAAAAGGTGACTTAGCTCCTCCTCACTAGATCTACTGAAGCAGAGACTGGCTGTGGATCAATTATTGGTGTGATGCAAAAAAGACACTTCTATCAGATGCTTGTTTACTGATACAAAAAAAGGTCTGATATATGGACCATAAAGTATTTTTTTGTTCAAAGTTTTATGACAACTCAAATCTTTCCTGACATCAAAGTCATCCTTCAGAGCTACCTGAAACCCAATCCCCACCATTACACAATATATCCATGTAATGAATACACACAAGTAACCTCTGAATCAAAAATATAAATAAATAAGAGTGTTCCTTCATCATTAATTAACTTCTCTACATTTTCTTTCTCATAAAACTCCTCTTGTTTTCTGGTGTCATCATTGCCAGGACAAACTCACTTTCACCACTACCATCCATGCTTGGTTCTCGCATCTACTCTATTGAAAAACTCCATCTGTGTGTTCTTAAAAGCAAAACTGAGTAAAACATATTAAGCACCTTACTCTCTCATACTTTTCCTGTTAGTATTTTTCTTATTTCTACACATAATATGTTAAGCAATGCTAACAGACTTGGCAAAGAAGCAACAAGCCCTTTTAAAATTTCAACAGCTTATCCCCCACCCCAAAATAAAAGAACAACAAAGGTGCCATTTCCCCATGTCCCTTGCTCCATAAGACAAACAATAGGGACTGGATGACAATTCTACATGCATGGTGAGATACCCTATTACTGAGGAGTCAATTTCATACTGCAACTGAGCAGTTTTATAAACTACAATTGCAGACTAAGAGGAAAAGAGGATGTCATACAACAAGGAATTTGTCTGGCCTTTGTTCCTGGTTCCTGGGAGGTAAACCTCTAAATCTTTGGAATTTACCAAGGGATAGGTGTGTCATTATTTAAGATAGGCCCTTAGACCATACCAGAGTTTTTGCTGATGAGATGACTCAGGGTGAAGGTAGACCATACCAGAAAGATCAAGCATGTGATTAGAAGGTTGGAACTTCAAACAAAGGCATATTAACCCAGCATCTGCAAAAGAGAGAGGAGCTAGAGATTGAGTGAATTGCATGGCCAGTGAGTCCATCAGTGACACCTGTTTAAAGAACCACCAATAAAAAAAACTCTGGACACTGAGGCTCAGTTGAACTTTCTCGGTTAATAATCAAATACTGATCATTGATGTGCCTGGAGAGTGAGGTATCCTGAGGACATGAAAACTTTATATTTGGAAGCTACCCAGATCTGTCCTTATGGGTCTTTTAACTTGACCGGTCTTAATTTGTATCCTTCATAATAAAACAGTAATGATAAATATACCAAAAAAAATTATTCATGTTGTACCAAACAAAATAAGACAATTTTATCATAGTTTTAAAAATAAAAAGAACAAATGCTAAAGAAGGGACATTAGATAATAATAAATATTTACACATAAGTGAAAAAGTGATTTTGTTTTAAATGAGAAAGACAAGTTAAATAATACAAATGAGACAAGAATAATTCTTAAAAGAGATAACATAATCTCTGCCTCTCAAAGGTCAGTGATCAACGTGATTTGTTTTTTATATGATGCCTAATTATCTGGACACATAAGCAATGTAACTAAGCTTCAGTCTGATTATTTGACTCTGATAGAAACTAGATTAATCAACAGAAATAGAGTAATAGCAGACAATTTTATTAGTATCCTAATTGTGATGCTGTGATTGTTAATCAAATTTTTTTTGTTCCTCATTTTATTAAAATTTTGTGAAAAGTTCCAAACTGAAAGTCATAGATGATGTAGCACCTGACATTTGTAAGAGATAAACACCTTAGAGATAAGTTATGTTGCTACTGAACGTGCCTTCTAAGTTTTCCTAAAAGATAACAAAACAATTCTGTGATGCACATTTCCACTTCTCCCAATTAACCTATATTTCAAGAAGGCTAGAAATTTAGCGTTTGCACAAGTTAACATAGAATAAATTAGAAAGGAGTTGGATAGAGCAGGGAGGTTTTAGCTTATTGCCTCTGGGAAGAGTTTGGGATGGGGTATCTTCCTAAGACAAAAGAAGGTGATAGTCAAGAGAAATGCTCAGAGATATGGGATACCTCTACACAAGGAAAGATTGGCACCCAACTATGAGTCAAGTTGCGTAAACTACTATGTACAGCCTGGAACAGAAGATGAGACTGCTGTGAGAGACTTTTTAAAAGAATAGATCCCCTGGGCCCCTCACCCCAGAACATTGACAGGGACATATATGGTAAGAGAAACTAGGCTGCTTCTATCCTGTAGTATCCTAAAAGCAGAACAGTAGCCAGAACAGGCAGAATGCATCATTCAAACAGACCGAATGCCTTTCTTTAGACATATGAAGAATGTGTGGGTCAAATGAATGCTCTGGAGGACACATAATATTGAATTGTCCTAAAAATAACCAGCCATGAGGGCAGAAAACCTCAGTAATTAAGTTCTCTAAGCAGGATCTGCAGGAGAATAGCAAAAGTTTGGTGAAAGAGCAGGAAACAAACTCTGTGGGAGGTACAGCATGTGTATGTCTGCATCAAAGAGGTTATTGAAAGCAGAATCTTAATAACCCCAGTTGTAAAGAACTTTGCTTCTTTTCCTGTCTTCCAACTTACCTAAATGTCTGTCCTGAAGATGCATGACATGGAGGAGGTAGAAAAAAATAAAGACCACAACTCTACTACAGACTCCTGAGCTAAGGAAAGAGGAAATATGAAAACTTAGTATGATAATGGAATATTTTATGTTGAATTTTGACATTTTTCATTATTTAACTTTGACATTCCAATTGTTTTAATTAACAAAAGTAACTAGAAGTCTATGAGCTATCCTTGAGATTTCTAAAAAGAACAAAGACTACAGATCTGAAACAGCATATTTGAAGGCAAACATTTAAAACAATTAGATTCATCTGTGCATTCAACACATTTAAAAATTATGATAAATTGACTTTAAAGCAAAATATTACATGCCTGGCTTGTTTTAACTTAAAGCACAAATGTGTATTTCTGACTATCTTTAAATATAAATTTAATGTTTTCTGTATAACTGCTTTTTTCTACATGTAAATATTTACTTTTTAATTGACCAAATTGTATATATTTATATCTCTTGTCTGTACTGATTTTCCTTCTTTTTGATATATACTCAGAAGTGAAATTGCTTGATCACATGCTAGTCCTATTTTAGATTTGTTGAGGAAACTCTATATTGCTCTAATAATGGCCATACTAATTTACATTCTCACCGTATACAAGATTTTCTTTCTTTCCACATGCTTTCCAAAACTTATTTTTCATCTTTTTGATAACAACCATTCTAACAGATGCAAGGTGACATATTACTGTGGTCTTCATTTCCTTTTCTCTAGTGAATAGTGATGTTGAACTTTTTCTTTTTTTTTTTTTTTTTTTTGAGTTAGAGTCTCTCTCCATCACCCAGGCTGGAGTGCAATGGCATGCTCACGATCACCCCAACTTCAACCTGCTGGACTCAGGTGATCCTTCCACCTCAGCCTTCCAAGTAGCTGGAACTACAGGAGTATTCTACCACACCTGGCTAATTTTTTTATTTATTGTAGAGATGAGGTATCACCAAGTTGCACAGGCTGTTCTTGAACCCCTGGACTCAGGCAATCCCCTCACCTCAGTCTCCCAAAATGCTGGGATTACAAACTTGGGCCACAGCACCCAGCTGAACATTTTTTATCTATCTATCTGTTGGTCATTTTATGTCTTTTAAAAAAAATCTGCTTAGGTCCTTGGTTCCTTTTTTAATTGAGATACTGTTTTCTTACTATTGAAGGGTTTGAGCCCTTTATATACTTTGGATAGTAACCTCGTATGAGATGTGTGTTTGCAAATATTATCTACTGTTCTGTAGGTTTTCTCTTCACTTTATTGTCTTCATTTTTGTGCAAAATCTTTTTTAGTTTCATGTAATTCCATTTGTCTATTTTTGCTTTTGCTTCCTGACTTTTGGGGTCAAATCAAAAAATTTATTGCCCAAACCAATGTGTAGATATTCCTTAAGTTTTATTCTAGTAATTTTACAGTTAAGGTTTTATGTTTAAGTCTTTAATTCAATGATTTTCAACAAAGATGCCAGGAATGTAAAATAGGGAAAGGACAGTTTCTTCAATGAATGGTATTGGGAAAACAGAATGTCAAAATTTGAAAGAATGAAGTTAGACCTTTATCTTACTCTATATATTTGGAATGATATCTTTATCACAGCATAACATTTTATTTTTTTAACAAGGTATAAATTTTATATAAATAAAGTGAGTTTTCTGCTTGTTTAATTATCTTTTTTCTTATTACACCCAAATAAGATATAATTTTATATGCAAGACAAAATATAAGGTCTCTATTCTGTATTATTATAATTATGAATTATATACCATATTTGTGCTATTACATATGACATATTCCATACTACACATGACATAGTTTGTATTACCTATTGTATAGTACATATCTTAAGACTCTAATATTGAAAATATTTGAACCATGTAAAAGTATATATTTGTTATGGTAACTACCTTCAATAAAGTAGATCTTGGTGGTGGCATATACACATATGTGTATATGTATGCATACACACAATGTACACCCATGTGAGTTCGGACAATTAAATTTGAGAACTTACCACTGTGTGCTTACTTTGGCAACTCTATACAAACAACTCAGCAATGTTTCATAAACTTGGTATGTCAGTGTCTCCCAGTTATATTCATGTAACGTGTGGTAGAATCTTGCTGAGTGGCATTTATTATTGTTGTTGCATGTTTTTGTGTGCCATTTCAAGAATGTCAGAGATTGAATTAGAGCCAAGAACAAACATTGAATTTCTTGGTCAACTTGGCAAGACTGGAAGTGAAATCAGGGACTATTAGTCCAAGTTTATGGGGATAATATCATGAAGAAAATAGTAGTGTACAAATGGATTAAACGTTTTGCTGAGAGAGAGAAAGTATCACTGATGAAGAGCGATCAACTGACCAGCAATGAGCAGAACTGATGAAAACATTGCAGAAATTTGTCCAGTTGTATGGCAAAATCATCAACTGACTGTCAGAAGCATAGCACACCAATGAAATATGCATAGAACAGTTAAAAAATCTTAGCTAAATATCTTGGCATGAGAATCGTGTGTGCAAATATAATTCACAAGGAGGATTTGCATCATGACAATGTGGCATCTCACACAGCACTGTCTGTAAGACAATTTTTAGCCAGTAAACAAATAACTGTATTGCAGCATCCTCCCTACTCACCTGATCTGTTTTTTGTTTAACTGAAGATAAAGGAAATATTGAAAGGAAGACATTTTGATGACATTCAGGTTATCAAGGACAATGACAGTTCTGATGACCATTTCAGAAAAACGTCCCAAAATTGCTTTGATAGGTGGACTAGGTGCTGGCATTGGTGCATAGCTTCCCAAGGGAATACTTCGAAGGTAACCTCAGTGATATTCAGCAATGAGGCATGTAGCAATTTTTCTAGGTTGAGTTTACAAATTTAATTGTCACACTTTGTGTATATGAATATAGAGAACTCTAGCAAAGCTTTATATTTACAAAAGTAAAAGATCACAGCAAGAATATATGGGTTAATTCAAGATCATAAAATAAGCATTGCTACATAATTTCCAAAAAGAATCACACTATTTATAAAGGTAAGAATGAGCAAAATACATGTAGTATCTTTTTAAATTGCCCATTATTTTATTTTTCTCTTCTTCCTTGGAGATGGCTTTGCTTCTCTGTATTTGCTTGAATAAGTACATGTTTTACTGTTGTTTTACTGTACAAACTTGTTACACATTTAGGTTAAATTATAGACCTTATAAATTATTCCAACCACCTTAAATGCATTTAAGAATTTATACTGTTTCACATACTTCAGTAACACCTATATCAAAGAGACAGCCACAGAGACAAAACATAGAAACTCTGTTTGGATATTTAATCATATACATATATTTTAAAGCTTTGAAGGATCAAGTGAGGATTATAGTCTTTGGATTTTTGTGGTTGTTTTTTAATTAACCAGGATCACCTTGAAAATAGCATAAATGTGGAATATGTTATTTTTGGACATATTAAATAAATTGGTTTATACTTTCTTATTTATATTGATCAACTGTATCTTACCAAGCCTAGGAACTTGAACTTCTTTTTTTATTTATTGAAGCAAAGTATGGTTTATTTTATTTTCTTTAAAAAATTTTAGGGAGTCAAAATTAGGGTCATTCCAATTTTAAAAGATGAAAACTAACTTAGAAACTAGGTGAACACAATTTTCCTTTATTAAACTTGGACAATTAGTGGATAGAATACAGCTACTAGAAATCTTTTCCTAAAAATTATACATTGCTATTTCATACACCCATACATACCAGAACTTATGGTATACGGTTTCAGCTCATCAAATAATATTTTATATATAATTTTCCTATACCTTTTAAAATCAAATATAAAATTGAATCAGGACTTCAGAGAAAGTCAACAGGTTAAAAAAATAGGAACGTCTACTTTAGCATGACTAGATTAAGCCTGGGAAACCCATAAAATCTAGATATTATGTTTTCTACTTTATACAATATTAGGCTTTACAACCACCACAACACAGTGAGTCTATGTCCACAAAAAAAAAGATTGTAAAGTGATTCTTTCCCCTTAGTTTAAACTTCCTTGGTCAGTTAACATAACCCCACAATATAACCAGTTATCAAGAACACTGTTTCCACATAGTAATAACTCTAATGTAGATTCTCTAAATTATTAAATAATCAACCAATTCTTATTATATTTCTTAATATTAAAAACCATTCATTTCTAGCAATTTTTGCAGGCTGTCAAGATGTCACATTTGAACTAAATTATGTGCCTTTAATCTTACTCTTACTATTTTAAATTCATATTAATACTGCACTTCCTCTGGTAATTATAAAGTATAATTCACACAAATTATAATTAACTTTTGCAATACTGGAAAGTTTTGACCACTCACAAACTGTTTCTTTTTTTTTTTTTCCATGACTTCTGTGTTAGTAGCATCAAATATTACTTCATTTTTTTGTAGAGACAACATGCATTCTTTCGTAAAGCATCATAAATTTTATGTTTATTTTACATCACACTCATGAAAATTCAATCAGATGGGTATCATTATCCTCATTTTAGAAATAGGAATAGAGAAGATAAGTAGATTGCTTACATTTTTGAGCCAACAAGTCAGAGATATCTTCCCAAAGCCCAGCTCAGATCAAAACCATTTAAATGTATTCACTTTGCATATGCAACTAGGTTCCAAATGGATTAACTGAGAATCCAAAGTTGAAGATAGTTTGTTTCAATTCTAAATTTTATTTCTCACTGTATCACTTTCTAAATTCTGTTTTTCAACCATCTCAGACTTTCTATTGTCCCAATACAGAATGCAATTTCCATAGCTCTGATATTTATCTCATGCTATTGTTTCCATTAAAACCCATATAACCTTCTCCCCTCTTTGAAATACTAACTATTCATCAAATTTCAGTGCAAATTATCACCTTTCCTTCAGCTATTTTTTTCTTCTCTTGGATGTATTTAGAAATTTTTCTGTCATGCCTCCTCTGCCAGTACTCATGATAACCTAGCATTCACTTAATTCTCCTTTATACATAGCAAGTGAAATCCACTATTACAGTGTAACTTCTTATTAACTGTGGAACATATCTTCACAAAACTTAGCAAGAAAATGCAAACTCAGCAAACATTTCTCCAAATAAAACCTTTGTGTTTAGTAACTACCATGCCAAAACAAGTTTTGAGTGTTAGACTAACCAGTAAAAATTGAAATGACACTTCTTCTCAAGTGCTTACTTTGTGGAAAACATTATACCAAGTTAATTTCGGGTTCTACCTCACTGTTGGCTGTCAGTTCAGCAGGATTATACCAATTCCTCAAGGTCCTGAATATAGGGCTGGTGATAACTTAAACTAGTTTTGCTTTATGACCTCATTTCTCAAAGCAATGTGCTTAATAGTAGACTCTAGAAGAAAACATGTACATGAAATTCAACAAGTTTGAGCACAAGAAAAATTATTGAATTGTTGATCAACTCATGAATAAAACCACGACTCTCGCAGGTAAACAATCATACATCATAATATTTTAATTATCGTTATTCAGTATTCTAGAAAACAGCTTATTCAGTTTCAAAACAGCATTCTAGTTACCTCAGAATTACTTTTATCTTCTACCTACTATATACAAATAAATTTTATTTTTCAGAACAGTTTTATGTTTACAGAAAAATTCAGAAAATAGTACAGAGAGTTCTTGCATACCCTGAACCCTCCTTACAGAAGCATCTCACATTAGTATGGGACCTTTGTTGCAATTAGTGAGTCAATATTGATACATTATTATTAACTATGGTCTACACTTTATTCGTATTTCATTAGTTTGTCCCCTAATGTCCTTTTTTCTGTTAAGAGATCCCATCCAAGATACTACACTAAACTTAATTATCATTTCTCCCTAGACTCCTGTTGGTTATGACAGGTTTTCAGATTTTCTTTGTTTGATGACCTTGACAGTTTTGCGGAGTAGTGGTCAAGTGTTTTGTAGGATCCCCCTCTACTGGAATTTGTTTTTCTTATGATTGGATTGAGGTTAAACGTTTAGGGGAGGAAGGTCACAGAAATAAAGTGTCATTTTCATTGCATTATATCAAGAGTACAAACTAGCAAGCAACATGATTTATGACTGTTAATGTTGACCTTATCACCTGGCTGAGAAAGTGTTTGTCATATTTCCGCACTACAAAGTTACTCTTTTTGTACTCTGTTTCTGTGTAAGAATCTTTGGAAGGAAGTTATTATGTGCAGCCTACACTTAAGAGGTGCTAGATTGTGCTCCACCCTTTTGAGGGTGGAGAATCTACATAAATTATTTAGAATTAAGATTGATTTCAGAGGGGTCCAGAGATCACGTCTTGGTCTCAGGATGCAGGTTGCTCAGTATGCAGACTGCTCAGTGGGTGATTTTCACTTCTCTCCTATTTATAATTTTTTTTCCGTAATTTACTTATAAATGTGTAGACTCATGAATATCTGCTTTATATGTTGGATCATACTCTGATAATATTGTATTTATTTTGATGCTCACATTTTTTTAATACTGGCTATTGGCCTGTGCCTCTTTGACATACAACAATCTCAGTGTGTGTGTGTGTGTTTGTTTAGCACTTTCTCAATTTCTGCAACTATAAAGTGGTTCAGACTCATTTTGGATATTTCTCACTCAGTCCCGTAATCAACCATTCAACCATTTCTCTTAGGTGCCATAGGTCATTTTATAGCGAAGGATGGTATTAGAAACTAAGATCTGAAAGCTAGATGTGCTGTTGGCATGCCATTTCTTACAGACTCTCTCAATTAACCTGGCAGAGAAATGTATGTGTGTATACTAACCTGTGTATATACAATTGTCTAAAGGCATTTTTCTATGTAATCATCTGTATTAGGCTAAACATGAATTCTTACTTATGGCTTCAAGGGTCATTCTAGCCTCCTCTCCTTGTTTATCTGTAAACTCATACTCCCAACAGTGAGTGAGAATTTTGGCTTCCGCCATTTGTCAACCATTTACTTAACTGATCAATTCTAGTGTACATAAAAGGCATTATCAGAAGTGTTCAACTCTACTCCCATGGAAAGCAGCTTTATCAGCTAGGGTAAAAATTTATATGCGTTTCCTACTGCTTTTTGAGTTTCACTCATTTCTAAAGTTACTTATTTCAGTATCTCCCCACATCCATTTTTTTTCATTAAGGCTGTTTCATACATTTTCAATATGCATTCTCCTGTCACTGTCTGCATCTTTGCTGAGTTTCCCTGATTTACTAACAATATGTATATATGTATAAATTCTATATCATATTATATATACATATAAATTGTTTATATATGTATACACATATGTTGATACATATTCATATATATATAAATGTTCACTTTCTGTGTTGTAAAGCTCTGTGGGTTTTGATACAAGTAAAATGTCATGTGTCCAATACTAAAGTGGTAATCAAGAATATTTCACCACCTTAAAGATCCCTGTTCTCCATCCTTTCATTCCAGCATTGAATTTCTGGCCACCACTGATCTTTTTACCATTTCTATAGTTTGTCTTTTCAGGCTATCATATAATAGTAATCATACAATATTTCATTGTGTGAACACATGATTGTTTATTCATTGACTGATTAAAAAACATGTTGGTTGCTTCCATGTTGTTAGCAATTATTAATAAAGCAGTTATAAATACTTGTGTGTAGTTTCTTGTTTGCAAATGTTTCATACAATTGAGTAAATGGGTAGGAGCACAGGTACTAAGCCAAATAAAAAGACTATTTTTAGCTGTGTAAGAAACTGCCAATTTTCATTTCTACCAGTAATAAATGAGCAAGAGTTCCTGTTGTTTGCATCCTAGCCAGAGTTTGGTATTGTCAGAGTTTTTTATTTGCTTTATTTTGTTTTCATCACTTCTAATAGGTGTATAGTGGTATCATATTTTTTATTTAATTTGCAAATTCCTAATGGCAAAAGATGTTGAACATCTTTTCATATGTTTATTTGCCATCTGTAGATCTTTTTGGGTGAAATGTCTGTTCACATTTTTGACCATTTTTAATTGGTTTGTTTTCTTATTGCTGAGCTTCAGGAGTTATTTGAGTATTTTTATATATTCTTCTTTCTTTTAAATTGCAGGAATAAAACCATTATGCCCTAAAAATTACAGTCCAGATGGATGGCATTACCATCTCAGAATCTTGAAATTAGCTCATAATTCACTGCATTCACTACTTATATTAATAACTTTTCAAGTATTTTATAAAATATGTGCATTTTTTCACGCATTATATTTTATTCTTTTTCCTGATGCATTTATGCAGGATAAGCAACTGAATAACTGACTAGGCAATATTTCTTCTGTGTCTCTCTTTTTCAGAAATAAAAAATTGCTGCATTCTCTGTTGAATTTTCTTTAGTATTTATATTGTCAGCTTTAGCTTCTATTTTTACCTCTGTGGAAATAGGATGTATTATATATCTTTCTGAAACCTCTTTAAAAATCTTTATTTTTTTTCTTCAAAATATAAGGCAAATATAATGCTTCAAGATTATATATAAGTGCATATACATATATATTTAAAATATAAAAGTATTAAAATGATATAATTTTAATTATAGCCTTAACAAGCAATATAATAAAAATAATATCTAGTTTTGAAAAATTTCAGAAACTAAAATGTTTGATGTCATCCTATTTTCTTCATGATTTTATATTTACTTAGTGCTATATGCCAAGCATTCTTCTGAACATTTCAAATAGGATATGAGCCAGGACACAAAATGTCTGTATTCTCATGGAACTTATATTCTAGAAGTAGATAAACAATTCAACAAGTAGTGAATAATAAAACGTCAAGTAGTGAAGAGTGGTATGGCAAAAATAAAAGAAAAAAAAACACGACAAATACTATAGGTGATAAGTATCCCAGTTACCCTCACTTGATTATAACACATTGTGCATTTGTACCAAAATATCACCTATACAAATATAAATATATGCAGTTATTATGTATTTGCAAAAAACATTTTAAAAGAAAAAAAAGAAAAATGGGTAGTGGCTACTAGTCTCTATTTCCAGTTAATTATACACTATAATTAATTTTATAACTAAAAATATATATGACCAAAAGTAGCTCTTTTTTATTATTATAGACATTTTGTCTTCTTTTATCTATTTTTGTTTATCCTAAAACCTTATTATGTAGAATATGGAAAGTATATATTTGAATCTGTTGCTTCTTTATAGAGACATGGGATTCTCATGTAATGTTATGTGTGAATATCAATGTTCTTGTTAACATACACAATTTACATAGTTTTTCAGAGAGGTAAAGAATATTGGAAAGTGTTCTTAATATGCAAATGTGTCATATTTTCTGACCTGAGGGCTCTATTTTTATAGACTTTGAAACAGGATGTATTATCACACAATAATTATGTGTATTTGTACCTCTGAAAAATATTGATTTAGAGTCTCATCTGTGAAGCTGTGCAGTACAGCTCTGTGGCTTGCATCAAGAACACTTATGGATTTAGAGAGGAGTGTGTGCTTGAATGCACTTATAAATCATGTTCCTTGACATAGCTACATGCATGTGTGAAGCCACAAATAGTGCTGGTTTATCAGCTACATGAATTAACGAACGTCATCATTTCAACAAATGGGTGGTGAAAATACTTATAAGGAAAAAGTAGCTACTCCTGGATATTTCTAAAGAATAAATATACAAGCAAACAAGCCATATGTGTATTTGTAAGTGCATGTATGTATATGTGTGTATAGATCTCTATATATGCAAATATATGCATATGTAACAAATTAGGGAATAACAACCTGTGGACATACAGACCAATCAAAAAGCAAGTGCCATTATGACATTATAAAACATTGTGCTATACAGTTTTGGATGAATGACACTACAGCAACAAGAGGGAACAGATTTATTTGGAAGAAGAAACGTTCCTTCAGATACTCATTTCTTTCTAGACCTAACAATAAAGGTCTAAGACTGTCACTAGAATCCCTTAAAATGTATGAAGGTTTTATCAGTTCTAAGGAAACATTACTTGTATCAAAATCAATAATGATAGAAATCATATCAGAGATTTAAAAACATACTTCTATAATGTGACAAGTTGGGATTGAAAATGTTTGAGTAGAAGTTTAAGTTTCATGAGTTATCTGTCATTTTAATATACACAGTTGATTTCAAAATAGAAATAAATTTGTTTTGAGAAAAATCCCTTAATGATTTAGTTAGTTGACTTTGACTCTAAAATGTTTGCACAGTATTAAATCACTTGTTTAAAACTAGATATTGGGAAAAATTGCTTTTCTAAGAATTGCGTATCTACCTGCTTTAGATATTTCATTCAGGACACAGGGAGCTACAGCCATGTATAATGGAAGGCAGGGTAGTATTCAAGTGCCATATTTCTGCTGAGGAAGTCATGCTGACAGTCATACTAGATAATTTTATGTTCCAGTTTTTAAAATTTCAAAGCCATATCTTTAAATCATATTTGGTAAATATTATCTAACCAACTACTTTCCTGTGAGACAGGTAAGGAAGTGACACTTCTGTTATTTGCATATGTGAGTTATCTGGTCTTTAAGGAATTGATGATCTGGCTTCAGATCAAATGACCAATAAGTGATTAACAGATACACAGACAGGTCTTCTGATCCCAGGCCCTGTCAGTGTCGCCACCCAGAGCGCCATGTTCTCATAGAGATGATACAGGTTCAGGTATTCTCTGTTCAGATTTTGTCCACTAATCAGAGAGCAGGGGTGTGGTTTTAGTTAACTATATATAAATTAAGATTTGTAAAGAGAATGATAAAAATCACTGTTTTCTTTATTATTGACATTTTAGGGATTTTCCTAATATGATCCCCTTCTTACATTCACTTTTGTTTTCAAAAGATATAAGTCAGTACAGCAGAAAGAATATTAGAATAGAACTGAAGACAACTCTAACTGAGTCAATATCATGTTAAATATTTTGGGGATATTCATCAACTGTTTTAGCTTCAGCTGTATAGATATAGAAAAAGATGAGCTCCGAGATACCTTTTAGCTATAAGTAGTGTCATTAAAAACATATAGGAATTATTCCTTCGTACAAATCTTCTAAAATACAAACCCAAAACATTAAGGTAAATGCCAAAATCATCAATATTTTAAAAATTTGGAGCAATTTGCCAAAAAAGAAAAAAAAAAGCCCCACTATAAAACGGGCAAAAGATATGAATAGACACTTCTTAAAAGAAGACATATGAGCAGCCAACAGATACATGAAAAGATTCTGAGCCTCACTAATCATCAATGAATGGAACCAACTATGCTGCCCGTCAAAAGAGGACTGGATAAAAAAAAAAAATGTGGTACACGTACATGATGGAATATTTACACAGCCATAAAGGACAAAATTACGAAATTCACAGCAACCTGGATGGACTTAGAGTCTATTATACTGAGTGATCTGTCACAGAAACAAAGAACTGAGTATCACATGTTCTCACTCATAAATGGATCTTGAACAACTATTGTAATACTATAAGAAAAGGTTTGGCAGTAGTGGGGAACTGCTGGGGGGTGGAAAGGGGCAGGATTAGCAGTAGTGGAAATCTGCCCAGGAAGGGGTGCCACACCTCATCAACAAGGGCACCAGCATAATGAACATTTGTGTACCTAATCCTGACTTGTACCCCATATCTTTAAAATAAAAATGTTTTTTAAGAAGAATAATTTCATTATCCTGGACTCCAGCATTCTTCGGGGTACTGCAAAATTTGAACTTTGTGCTGCACATTGCTACATCCATGGTAGGAATTTGTGTGACAAAAGTACTCCTGGACAATGCCAGACACAGTGACTAGAGTCCCTGGCCTGCTTTTACTTTACCAGGCTCACTTCTATTCAAAGCATATTCAACTCAGTCCTTGGTATGATCATTCCACTGAGAAAGTAGCACTAGAACTGGCATGGCTGGATGCCACAGTTTCAAATAATGGCAACTTCTGTTGCACAGGTGAGGAAAACAGGGAAAATTACTAAATCATTTGCTCTGTGGTTTAAAATACTTTGAAGAGCAGCAGTTTTACTTAACTAAGAAATTGTTCTTGAAATATGAAGCGAATTTTGGGGAGGAGGCAGTGTGGTGGACAGAGTGCTAGGTCACAGAGTAGCCCAAGATGAATCTCAGCCCATGCTTGGGGCCTTGAACTTCTGGCCTCAACAAGTCTGCAAATATATATGTAATTCAAGAAATAGCAGTGCACATGCTGTTGAGTGGGAAAAGTGATAATTAATGCTACCTTAGGTAAATATCCAATTAAAGACTGCCGCTCCATGTTCTCACATTTTTATTAAAAAAAAAAAAAAAAAAAGCAAGGCCTAAAACTAACAAAAAGAATGTTGGCCAAAGACTGAGTTTATAGATGTACAGAGTGTCACTTCTCTTATTACTTAAAGACTATCAATATCTTTCCTACTTGATAGACCTTTTCAATGGCACTCTACCGAACAACTATTATTTGAAAAACCCTTTAGAAAATTAGGTCATTTTTTTTTCCTTTCACTTTCTCATTCTGGATCCCATAAGACATGTTTTGTAGCTAATAGAAAGAGTTCCAAAACTCACACTGACTTTATATTTAATGAGAGATACATTTGATTTTTCTCCTGATACTTGAAGAGGAGATTTATTCCAACACTCTCTTTGATTCTGAACAAAAGTCAGCCCAGGCTCATTTTTAGAGATAAAAAGTATCATTTATAAGAGAGCAAACCATCAAATCAGTGAACCACTCCAATGCATGAATGTGGTTTCAGTTACTGGGCAACTTGCTTCCTTAGAAAGTATGCAGAGCTGAGTTGCACAGGAATTGGAAGGTGGGGGGAAGAAAAGGAAGGGAAATACAGCTAATAGAAATCTTAGAAAATAGATATTTTGCAAATAACAGATTTTCCACACACAAAAAAATGCATTTCAAGACTGTCAAGTTCCTTATCTGTACTTTTGTTGTTGTTGTTGCTTGTTTTTTTGTTGTTGTTGTTTGCTTGATTGTTATGAGTTGAAATCTCACTCTGTTGCCCAGGCTGGAGTGCAAGGGCATGCTCAATGGCCACCCCAGGGTCAACTGGGCTCTGGGCGATCCCTTCACCTCAGCCGGAACTACAGGGACATGCTAACACACCCGGCTCATTTTTGATTTATTGTAGAAACAAGGTCTCACCAAGTTGCCCGGGCTGGCCTAGAACCTGTGGGCTCAGGCAATCCACACGGCTCAGCCTCCCAAAGTGCCCGGATTGCAGGCTGAGTCACCGAGCCCAGCCACCTCTATGTTTTTAAATGTCATCCGAAAAAAAAAAAAGGAATTTATGGGACTGGGACTTATTTTTGTCTTAATAAATGATGGTTTTAATGATTCCTCAAGGCCCATGTCTTACTTTGTGCTATTATAACAAAAAAAATCACAGATTGGATCATTGAGAAAGAACAGAAACTTATTTCTCACAGTTCTATAGGTTGGAATGCCCAAGAGCAAGGTGCTGGCAGGTTGGTGAGGGCCAGTTCTTTGCTGTCAAGATGGGTCCTTGAATGCTGCACCCTCAGGAAAGAAGAAATACCCTTCAAGCCCTTTTACAAGTACACCTAATCCCATTCAGGAGGATTCTACCCTCTTGACAACATCTCTAGAAGGCCTCACCACTTAATATCATCACTATAACCATTAAGTTGGAGCACCTACATTTTGGAGAAGACTGATTCAAACCAAAGCAGTCCCTGTTTTAGAGACATCACTATAATACTGTGTCTACTTGTCCCATATTTAAAGGTAGCACCTGCAGTTTAAACAAGATAATTTAAAAAATCATTTTATAATAAACGCATCTGGCAACAAATATGAAATGTATGACAAAAAGCTTGCAATATTTATACATATGCATATAGGTAAATATGTAGATCATATTAATTTTTTGTTTGTAGCAATGAGAAGAATATAAATATTACCTATTTTTGAAAGATAGGTATAAAATGTACTTGACAAATACAATTGTAGAACTCTAAGTTTATTATAATAAGAGAAAACAAAACATGCTGGATCACATTTGCTTTAATTAGATAGGGACGTGAGGAAGAGAAGTCCTCTGCAAAAATTTACTCTTTCCCAGAAAATCGGTTTCAAAAAATACTAATCAAATTTCATACAAAGCCATATTTTCAGTTCACTTTTATAGCTCTCTAGTGTTGTTCTGTCTTTCAATAACAGGTAATTGGAAAAGGCACTATGCATTTTACAAATGTTTTCCCTTGGATTTCTGAAAAGGTGACTTTTTCAAAAAGTAAAGCCAAAGCATTTCTAAGTCAGAGAAATCTCATATAATTAAAGCCTCCAGCTGAATGCATTTTTAATACCACAGACAACATAGTAATTGACGTATGTGATTCTGTATCACACTTCAGATTTTAAATTATTTTAGTCTGCTGAAATGTGTTGAAGTGCACTAACCAGATATACTTTCAGTAATTCGGCTTTTAATGACTATCCTTCACTTCAGAGCTTTGATGTTAAAATAGTCTAAGAAATAATGTAATTTTCCCACATGCTGGTTGGGTTATAGTAAGATATTTCTTAAATATTTCATGTAAGAACTCTCCCTGACCCCTACCACTGTGAAAATGTGAGAAGATTTTATTTAAAATAATTTTATATCTTGTAGTTCACTAAATTAACTGGAATGATCAGGACCTTGACCAAAATTGATTGCTGAACCTAAAATAAGATCAAAGCAATAAATCAAAAGGATATAGCAGATGTAAAAATACAAATTACAGGGATAAGTTCAGAATAATTAATATTTGCAAAATTGTACTGCAAAAGACCTTACAAGGTGGAAAGCTCACAGCACATTAAAATCTAAAATTTTAAATAGGCCTCTGAACCTGAAAAAGACTCTTAATTCCTACTTATTTGCTGCAAAGTCAATAGGCATGATACCACAGAGCTTTATTAACAATTACAGTATCACATTTTTCTGTGTATTTCCTCTAGTGCCTTAAGCTTCCTGCAACAGACTATTCAAAGAGTAGCCAAGTATAAGAACATTTAAAAGATTTTAATCACCTGTCCTCCATATCAGCTAAGGTTCTGGTTTTATATACTCTTATCCTTAAATTGTTTAGATAGCATATTTATTCAAATAAAATAGAAATATATAGAGTTTTATTTAATAAATTGAATTCAATAAAGCATTCATTGAGCTTTCAGTGTTGTTTTAAAAATTTCAAGTTTGTTTTAGAAATAAAAAGAGATGAAATCAAGATAACCATTGTCCTCAAGAAGTTTCAATCTACTTTTGAATATTATGAAATAAGTACATAAATAAATGCAATATCTAAAGAACAAGATAAATAACAAAGAATAGTAAATATGATTAAGTGGAGTAAAAGAGTTGGATTTTATTTAATTGATACAGTAAGGAAACACTTTATGGTAGTAGTGACACATCGATTGGGTTTTAAAGGATTGGAGAGAGAGACTTTCTGACCAGAGAATTAGCATGGAGCCACAAAATGTGGAGCATAGCAACAGAGCAACAAGTATCCTGCTCTACTGTGGTACAGTCAATGCTTAGTGAAACAATGGAAGTTACTAGCCCTGCACACTTCAAGGTTTATATGTCTTCTGAAGAAACCACATTGTTTTTTACAATCATGCTGGTGCATCCAGGAGCTAGACTGCACTGCATGGGAGATAATAGCAAATTGAGTGCACCAATATTATTTCTTTAAAAAAAAAATCTGTAACACGAGAAAGAGAGGGAAAAACAGTATATGGTATATTAAGTCCTAAAGACACGTGAATTAATAAAAGATTAAGATGATTTTATAATCGAACACCACTGAAACAACAAAAAATATGTTTTGGTCACAGGGAAAGTTAAAACGTCATAATATATTCATAATGTACTATTTTGAGTATTAAATGTTATTTGTAAATACTTTCAATTTGATAAAGAAATAATTGGAAATCAATGAAAGATGAAAACAAAAGAGATAAAAGCAAATTTAAAATCAAGAATAAAAACAAAATGTGAACAGAAATTAATGTAAATTATGTCTTGTATAATATCTCAGTGAGAGATGATGATGATTTTCATTTAAGACATGTATAAAATGAGACGAAAATACATTAAAGAATGGATCCAAGTTTGCACACTTACTATTTTCCAATATGGTGATTTAAATTTGAAGTTTAGTCTTTACAACTGGGAGAAAATGTGTCTGATATCTGGGAAATGAAAGCAAATAATAAGTCAGAGAAAAGAAACAGAATAGGTAACAGGGAATCTGTAATGAATAGAACAATGAGAGTAGAAACTATCGTGAGTAATTGTAAATAAATGCAAGAATCAGAAAAAATATTTTGGAAAATGAATTGTAAGAGTGTTACCAACAAAATAATGAAGAAAAAACAGAAAAAAGATGCAAAAAAGTATTTAATTTAAAATTGTGAGTTATCAAGTAACTATCATTGATATTGATCAACAAGATTAGAAAAAAAGGAGAAAGATCATGAGGTTTTGGAGTAGGTTACATAATGGTCAAGGGATCCTAACTTGCCAAAACAATCTTGACAAAGAAGAATGAATTTGGAAGACTCACTTGTTGATTTCAAATCTCACTACAAAGCTACAGTAATCAAATCAGTGTGGTGCTGACAATATAGATCAATGGAATAGAATACAAAGTCACAAAATAAGTTATTGGACACAGAGGCAATGTTTTCCACAAGAGTATCTAGATCATTCAATGAGAAAAGGACTTTTTGTTTGTTTTTTAATAAATGGTTTTATGAAAACTTTATGTCCACATGCAAAAAAACCGCATTGGACCCTTATTTTACACCTGAATCAGTCCGTTTTGCATTGCTCGAAAGAAATACCTGATGCTGGGTAATTTATAAAGGAAAGAGGTTTATTTGGCTCGCAGTTCTGCATGGTGCTAGCATCTGCTCAGCTTCTGGTGAGGCTTCAGAAACCGGCAGAAGGCAAGGGGAGCCAGCGTGTCACATGGCAAGAGAAGAGCAAGAGAGAGAAAGAGACACCAGGCTCTTTTCAACAACCAACTCTCTAATGAAGTAATAGAGTGAAAACTGACTTACCATCCCCAAAACAGCACCGATCCATTCATGAAGGATCATCTCCCTTGGTCCAATCACCCCCCACTAGGCACTTCTAATACTAAAGATGACCTTTCAACATGGAATTTGGAGGAGACAAATGTCCAAACTATATCAACACCATATACTAGCATTAACTTAAAATGGACCAAAGAACTAAATGTAAGACTATAAATCTTAAAAGAAAATCGAGACACACCTTCATGGCACTGTTTTTGGCAACCATTTCTTAGTTATGGTAACAAGAAGGCAAAGGCACAAAAGAAAAAAAAGACTAATTTCAATATATGCAAATTTAAAACTTTAAATGTGTCCTCAAGGGACACCATCAAGAAAGTGAAAAAGGAATTCACAGACTAGGAAAGAATATTTGCAAGTGATATATCTGATAAAGGATTTATATCCAGAATACGTAAGCAACTACTAAAATGGAAAATCAAAGCAAAGCAAAGCAAAAACTCTAACAACTTAATTTAAAAATGGGCAAAGGACTTGAATAAGCATTTCTCCAATAAAATCTGCAAATAGCCAATACAAACATGAGAAGATGATCAACATGACTAATCAGTAAGAACTAATTGTGCAAGTCAAAACCAGAATGAGGTATCTCACATTCAATAGAGTGACTTTTTTTTTTTTAAGGGAAAATGATAGCATTGGTAAAGAAGTGGGGAAATTAGAACCCCATTGCTGGTGAAAATGTAAAATGATGCAACCATTGTGGAAAATGGCATGGCAGTTCCTCAAAAATTTAAACATAGAATCACCATATAATATAATAATTTCATTTCTAAGCATATACCCAAAAGAGTTGAAAGCAGGAACTTAAGAATATATTTGTATACCAATGTTTACAGTTGCATTTTTCATAATAGCCACAGAGTACCTACTGATGGGTGAATGAATAAGCCAAATATGGCATATACATACAACATTATTAATCTTAAAAGAGAAGAAAATTGTGCATGTTACAACATGAATGATACTTGAAGACATTATACTAAGCAAAATAATTTTTAAAATGCTGTATAATTCCACACTCATGAGGTACTTAGGTCAAATTCAGAGAGACAGAAAGCAGGAAAATGGTTGCCAGGGCTGGGGAAAGAGAGGCTAAGTAGGTATTATTTAATCATCTCAGTTTGAGATCATGAAAAAGTTATGGAGATGAATGTGGTAATGATTGAATAACAATGTGAATGGGTCTGTTGGGGAATGAAATATGTAAGATTAGCAAAAGAAGTTTTGAACTCCAATGCAGTCACGACCTAGGCCTCAGCAGACTCCGTAGGGAGCTCTGGACCTGAGATGTCCCTTCAGAATCAACCTACCTTGGGACAGCAGAAATCATTGTACTATCCACATCAAACAGGCCTTGGGTAGAGGCTTCTGCCAAGGAGATGTAATATACCTAGATGAACCCACTTTATTCTTCAGAGGGCAATTCCGAGAGAAGGACTAAGCTGAGAATAATCAGCCAATATTCCTAGCATGTATGAGAAGAGTGCTTTAGTCCTGAAGGAGAGATTGGGCAACATATCATATCATCCATTAGCATCCCACTTCCGGATCCTAATTCAACCCCCTGCCATACATACAATAGCTTTGCTACATCACTTGGGGTGATGCTGTCTCTAAATTTTAAGAGCCACCCTAGATGCATGGCAGTCTGTAACTCCTGTGTAACAGGTGAATGCTTCTATATCAATAACCTGTTTTCACAAACAACTCATCTTGACCCAGCACCCTCAGTTCTTTTCATATTTCTCCTTGTTACATGTTGGCCAAGTCCTGCAGCTGCTTCAGTTCTACAGTGCACTATTTCTTTTTAGCATGAAGTAATACTTTGTGTAATATTTCTGATAACTTTTATAGTGTATGCCTATTTTTTAGTTGGCTTTTCCGATTCTCCTCCAATCCTGTTCTACACCAAACACTTTTGAATACTCGATTCACCTCAAATATCTGAAGACTGCATCTAAGTATTTGGGGTATAAGACTGCATCTAAGACACAAAAATAGGAGCACGAATTTTCAAAGTTTTATTAGTCATTTTACACTATATCTATTGCCCTAATAACTGGGAAGTGAGTTTTTTCTCTATTTTATTAGAGAGGACTCTGTGGCTGCTCAGAGAAGTTAATTCACTTAAAAAGGATACATAGCTAAGAAGTAGCCGAGAAATAATTTGGCTACAAAATCTGAATATTTGCCACCTATTTCCTTTTTTAAAAAAATTTTTATATAGTCAGGGTATTGCTATGTTGCTCTTGTGTGTCTCAAACTCCTGGGCTCAGGCCTCCCAAAGTGCTAGAATTATAGCCACGGGCTCTAACAATTTTCTTATTAGTAATATTAATGAAAGCTTACATTCACAGAGCATTTGACATGAATTGTGAAAGGTACTTCATATATTCCAAATTTTACACATTTACCCTATAAGAAAGTGCACTTATTTCTATGTTAAGAAACTTGCATCTCAGAGAGATAAAACTCCTTAACACAAGCTCACACTGTCCACTATTTTATTCCAAGTCACTTCACTTTCTGGAGGTGCTATGTCCAACATGAATCCCTCTTAGAAACTGAGTGTTCAACAGTACCAAATATTCTATGGAGTCATTCAGTGAAAAAAAATTTCTTTTTGGAATATGTAGTACAAATATCATTGAGAGTATTTCAATTAGGAAAAAAAGTCACAATAGCATAACCAGGCTAGTAAATTTTCATGTTTTATTCTCCATTACAAAATAGATTAAGCATGTCCTCTTCTATTTAATATGAAATATAAAATAGATCAAATACTGTGTGTTTTGAATTTTATGTAATATATAGAGTATTCTTCATTGATTCATGCTTCTCAGGAAAAAAATAGAAGCTCCTTTATGGGATGTTCTAAATGCATTATGTTTTTCTCAAAAATCTCTAAAGTTGTTTAACAGATGAAGTTTTACTACTATTTTAATAAGGCTTAAGTGATTTAAATTAGTATGCCTAAATTACCTTATTATAGCAATTACTAAAGCAAAATTTAATTATCTGTAGTTTATAGTACAATCTTTTGGATTAAGCTAGCCACCTTCCCTTATTAGGGCAATAAATATAGTGTAAAATGCTCAGGGTTCTCAGAGGTAGAGGAAGAACATATACTGGTTAACAAGTTCCAGGATTAATGGATAGAATGGGGCAATATGTGTGGATTATCTCTATGTGTGTTTGAAATATATGCAATCTCCAATGTTGTGTTAATTTTCAAAGCAAAAGCCCAATCGCCAAAACAGAAAGACTGTTTGAGAAAATAATCTAAAGAATAATAGCTAGTCCAAAACGGTACATCAGATAACAACTAGAAAATCTTCGAGTTCAGTTCAATGTGTGGTGCTAAGGCACTTGTCTGGAAAGATTTAAGGTTGTTACTTGGGCCTGTATAGAGAGGAGAACATTCTAAGTTTATGCTTAGTTTAGAATATATGTGGAACTGGCATTCTATTTCCTACAACATAGGTTTTGTTGTAAAATCGGTAAATTTTATAAAACCTTTCTAAAATTGATTCAATAATGCTCGCCTCTAAATCATGCTTGTTTAATCTGCAAATACTTATTTGCAGATAACAAGTGTTGACTGCCACAAATCAAATTTAGTTCTTTTCAATCTTATGCACAAAAGGACAGAAATGTTAGAGGCAAAATTCAGTAAAGCAGCACGATCACTGAAGTCATTCAACAAGAGCATAAAACACTGAGTTTTCAATACTTTGATAGTGATTCTAGAGTAACAGATTTCTGTCTGGATATTTATGCCTCAATTGTTTTACTGCAACAGATAATAAGAGTTACAAACAGAATATGAAATGTCTTGGAATGGTAGCACAATTTTAGAATATTTGGAGTTGAAATTGTTTATTTAGCAATCTATAAATATTTTATTTCATTTTTGAGTTTTTAATAACATAATCTTAACTGTATTATAGAAATGAAATCAGAAAAAAAGTAGCTCCATAGAAAGTATTCATCTCTTTCCACTAATGAGTGAAGTTGAAAATGACCATTGGTAGCAGGAAAAACATTAGTACTAAGACTTTGTCTGCATATTTCTATATTTACACTGCAAGCATGAACTTTTTCCCATTCTTGCTTTTATCTCTACCAAAAAAAATTAGTAAATGTAGTATTAATAATCAGTCTAATGTTCACTTCACATTATAAATATAAATGTTCTTAATTGCTAACTAAGTCAATAATGGAAATTAAAGTGAGTTATATTATAATGAAAAATTAGTATTCAAACTGGATAGTTGGTTTTATAGAAAATCTTATAAATGTGGCTCACATTCTGACAGGAAAGGAAGGGCATGTATTTAAAGAACCTTGAGCAAAAAGTAGGGCATACTATACCTTGTTCATGCTGAATGTGCATATCTTCACCAAGCAATAGACAAGCTATTATAACTTTATTGTTTTAGGATATAAGCCTATTATACTCTACAAATGAAGATACTGACATGTTACTGTATTGGTTGAAAAGATTAACAGTTCACAAAGAATAGCACCAACTGTGCCAAATTAAATATATTAAAATGTGAAGGTTTCACATTCTATATGTCCTCTACTGTAAATGTGCCTACTGTGTACTTTAAATGGCCTCAGTGGCTTTGTTAATAATGCAGTGGCATGTAAGTCTTAGAGCTGTAATTTACATCTTTTCTACTTAGCAATAAACCATGGCAGGGTGTGTTTTTCTAAACTATTAATAAGTATGTTTGATGTTGGTGAAACAGTGAAGGAAGATATATTCAGAAGCCAGCCTATTTTTTTAAATTTAGTCATTCACCCTGGCAAACCTTGATAGACTTGTGGAACTATATTTAAAGTACTTAGTTAATATATTTTTAAATATTAAGGTATAACCAATATTTTTTAAAATTAATTTTGAATCCTGATCGCATCTTTGCACTCCTTTTCATTTAAAGTTCTATTTATTTAGCCACACATTTCCCTTTGGTTAAAAGTACTCCTCTCTTTTTTATATACGTGCAGATTCCATGGAAACATGAGAAATTTTACCTATTTCAATTTAATTTTTCTTATATGTTTAATTATTGATATTAATACCCACTCCACTGGCTTATTAAGAAAATTAAACCAATATAATATTTTAAAGTATATGCCATAATGTCTAGCATATAGAACAAAGCATGTAAAACAATAATGCTTATGACAACGATAATTATACACACCTCACATTAGTATTGGAAACTTATCTGGTATGATGAAAAACAAACCTCAGAGAATCAGACACATTCTCTAGGCTCTGGAAAATATACAATGCCTAGCTCAACCCACCCTCTTTCTGTGCCACAGTGATGACAATCTGTCATTCTAGCTGGCCTCATTGTTTTCTCTCCTAAGAAGACAAAATTCAACAGGCTGTTAAACTTTCTCTACAAGGAATTCACGATGTCCCAAAAGGCTTGCCCTGCCTACCTTGGTGAATAACACAGAGCGTGATGAAATCAGTTTTCCTGACTCACATATAAAAGAAACATGCATTGACTTATAGCTAAAGCCAGTCTCTGTGGGTATCTCTCAGTGTAGATTTCTACTTGTATTCCTGAATTCTTCTTTATTTTCAAATATAAGACTGCATTTATCCCAGTGCTCATGCACACATACACATCAAATGTCACATCTGTGTATTTGTTCAACATGATGACTTATCTTAGTAAGCTTTTTATTTGGTATTTTTTATTTTTGCAAATTTATTAGGTATACGAGAAATTTTATACATGCATATAATACATTGTTATCAAGTCAGGGTATTTACAGTGTCCTTCATCCAAGTATAGTGCATTTGTTAAAGTACAGTTATTCTACTCTGCTATCAAACACTGAATTTATTTCTACTACTTTATGGTATTTTTAAGGAATCATGATGTCAACTTGCTTCAAATGGATTTCAAGTAGGTTAGGAAGTACATTAAGTTGCTTGGTAAAACATTTAGACCCAAAACTTCTTGCAACCACTAATTATAAGATCAAAAGCAAGAAAGTAAAAGAAGGGGAAAAAGATTGTGGATATTATTTGTAAAGGGACTTTGTGTAAGCTTTGCAGATTGGTAGTAACCTATCAAGAGAAGTGTAAAATCCCCCACAACTGAAGGTTTGCTCAGGTCATACTTGGAGAGTTTCTGCTTTTTCTATTGTAACTGTTAAAAATGCCCTTCAGAAAATGCAACATAAGGATTGCATAACCAACATACTAACTTTTATCTCTTTTCTAGAATGGTAGAAAAAGACAAAATAAAAATAAAAGCAAAATTCTAATATTCAGACTCTGAAAGTGGGATAGATATTAGAACTCTTTTATTTGGTGGCTTAAAAGTCTGACTCTGCTTGAAATTCTCAACATACACAAATATACGTCTTAAAGGATTAATTCTTTAAGGGCTTCAAGTGACATTTTAAAAGAATGATTTACATTTTTAAAGTAAAACCACCAGACTAAATGTAACCAAGATGCCAGAAAAGGCATATCATAAAAGTTTGATGTTAGAAAGGAAATAAGATAGTGATACACAAAGAAAGAGTCATGGTTTTGAGCTGAATGATGATAAATGAGCAATAACCACATTTTATATTCTTCATACATTACTCAGTTATTCACACAACGAGCAAAAACTGAGTGTTCCTAGTGTGTTGGCCACTCCTGTAAGTGCTATAAATACTACAGCAAACAAAACAGAGAAAGTCTATAACATTTCAAAGTGTAGTGGAATATGAAGACAACTAAAACAAGTTTTTGTTTTCCATCTAATTTACAGAACTTTAAACTTCATTATCAATGATGGTTGATTATTTTCATTTAAAAATATCATGGCGGCCGTGCACAGTGACTCAAGCCTGTAATCCCAGCACTTTGGGAGGCCAAGGTGAGGGGATTGACTGAATAGACATGTTCAAGAACAGCCTGGGCAACTTGGAGAGACCTTGTCACTACAACAAATCAAAAAATTAACTGGGCATGGTAACGCGCACCCATCGTTCCGGCTACTTAGATGGTTGAGGCAGAAGGATCACCTGAGCCCAGGGAGTCGATGCTGAGGTGACCATGAGCATGCCACTGCACTACAGTATGGGCAACAGGGTGAAACTTCAACTCAAAAAAAAAATCATTACACGGTACAATTGATAAATTTTAAAACCAAGAAAATGAATACACAAATCCAGATTAAGGAATGTCAATACTTCTTTAGAACACTTTAAAACAACTTTTCCTTACTGCAAGTTATTATAGAAGTGCTCTGCTTTATGCCAATTTATTATTGCAAAGCATTAGAATGATTAAAAACTGAAGAATTTCTTCATGTTGGTGAACTTGCAAATGTACATCTCTCAAAGAAAAAATATTTTGGCATTTTTCAGATGAGATTGGGCACATTCAGGGAGGTATGGCCATAGTCTCTATGATATTATTCAAATAACCTCTTAAGCTTCAGACTTAATGTCTACCTTCCTTACTATGTATGAATGAAGTTGCTAATACTTTAACATCTTTAAAGAAGTTGTGTTGCTTCACCTTAAGTGTATTGCACCTTTTTATGTGCAACACATTTTAACGCTGTTTTAGAAAAGTACTGCAGAATTGAATCAGTTTGATAGGTTTCACTATAAAAGATAAAAGTGACTTTTCTTCCTTTATAAGACATAAAATTGTACAAGGTCTTTTATGGCATTTATATTTATACAGTTCTGACCAAAATAGCTATAATAAGTAGCATAAAAAGTACATATGATGATTATTGTGTATTGTTTATAAAGCTTACATTCTAGAATTAGATCATTTTAATCAACAACACAAAAATATATTTTACATATGTTAATTTAAAATCAAATATTAGTAATCTTACACATATGACCATGCCTTTTTAGACAAATGTGAATTTCTCTTTACAAAGGTTCTGGGATCACAATTGATCTTGGCAAAAGTACCACCTCACCTCATGTTTGCCTTGATGAGCCATAAATATCATATAATCTAAACAAGACATGTTTACATAAGGTGCTACCTTGATATTGCCTAGTGCTTTCTAGGGGAGCAGTCATTGTGGACAGACACCAGAGCTCTGAACAACTGATCATACCCAGAGGATCTATCCATAAGATCCAGTTTGATGATGATATGAAGCCTAACAGTAAACTGATTTTATTTTAGGACAAGCAACAATAATAAGAGGTACATTATATAACCATCATAAGACTTTTTTTTACATAAGCAATCTGGAAGGAGCAATTATAATTCGAATAAAATAGATATTAAAAATGTGTGGTTAAAAATTAAATCTTAAGTGGTAAACTGATGGATTCTATTGCTAAATATTAAATCTGTAGTTTCTGTGTTAAATCTTAATTTCACCCTTTTTCCACTACTGAAAATTAGACTGTTGTGCATTATTACATCAACTTAGTCATTCCATATATTGCTAAACAACAATCTGTAGAATATTATGTTATACATATTTATTCATTAATCCATTTTGTTTTAAGCATTAAACTTGAATACTTCTCATTCTACTGCTTAACCAGTCGACCACCTCAACCTTGCACTAAGGAGGCAGGAAAAAAGGTTTGACGATCTTCAAAAACTTTACCATAATTATCAGATTTGCTTTTAGTATGTTAATATTGTCTTATAATGTTTTACAATTTAGAAAAATTTTCACAATATACCATGAATATCTTTAAATATGCCTTCAAAAACCAGATCTAGTAAAATCTGAAAATATTATTTTGTGAAATACAAAAATTTTGTAAAAGCCATTGTAATCTCTTCCTAAAATGGAAGATATCACTGATACTGAGACAAGAGACACATCTTCTCCACAATAAATTCTCTTCAAATTAAGCCTCTTATTCCTGCAAATTAAGATCAAGTATGTTTCTTGTCTACCATGCAATTATTCAAGGATAAAGGAGAAATAATTGCACTTTCAGACAAACAAAAATAGGTTTATTACTATGACAAATGCAATTTTACTGAGGAACTAATAAAGATATATTTCAGAAAGAAGGAAAATGATCCCATAAAGCTGTGATACAAGAAGGAGAGTTTAGCAGATAAAAGTTGTTGAACATACAGGTACATCTAAGACATTTTCTCATAGTATTAATTACACATTAATTACATATGTTACATGGAATTAAGAACAGAACTAAAATAAAAGATCACAATAGCATATGTGGAAACCTTGATCTGAGCACTTAATGCAGAGTAGACTAAAAAATTAAGATAAGTTAAATTAAAGCAAAAAATATTAACAATATTTAAATGCAATTCAGGAAAAAATTAAAATTCCTGTTAAAAAAAACTACACAAATCTATCTGTCTCTCAAGACACTAAATTTTTTTAGATATATATTTTATATTCTCAAAAATAAACTAGAAAAAATAGGTTTTTTTCCTTGTTGCTTTTGGTTTGGTTGTTGCTGTTACTTAGTCTTGCTCACCACTCTCAGCAATCCTCACACTATAGCTACAGAATTGAGGTTAGATTTTTACATGGTGCCCTTTTCAAACTTTATGAATTGCTTTTCTCTGTAAAGAAGATCATAGGTCCTACAAACACAATGTCTCATTCTAGCTAGTGCGGCCCCTGCAGTGAAGGATCAGTTTTATCTTCCAGATCAGCAGGATAAATATGAATAGAACAAGTTGTATTATCTGGCCAATATTGCTTGATAGGTTTACATTGCCAAAATATTACTGTTTAAAACAGCTAGCCTTGGATTTACTTGTTTCAATACCAGTTACTTAACATTTCATACCAAAACTGAAAACTGCACTATTAAAAACCAGTTAACACTATATATATATGAACACAGTAAGATACTCGTTGAAAATTACAAAAACAATTTCTCCTTTGTGTCATCTGTAGCATGATGTTAAAAATACAGAATTTTGTCCACCTCTGTGTTTTACTGGAAACATCACATTGCTATCATCTGGGCAAAAACATAACCTGATATGCTAATAATAGTCTCAGAGTTACTCATATTGTTTACATTTTTTAATTACTAGGAAGGTGCATGAGGATGATTATATCAATATGGTTGTGTTCTCTCATTTTTGCAAATATTATGAAATTTTGGGTAATAAACATTGCGATTTGGATTCATCTAGTAATCAGAATTGTTAACTTAGAAATTTGACTCAAACTCCAATTGATAATAAACCTCAGTTAGTCAATTGAATTCCTAGCCTACATAGGTGCAGAATTTCAAAGTAGCAGGCTATATTAGCAACTTTGACAAAATTGAGATTGAGAAATATTTATGGAGATAATCGTTTCCGTGCAATGAGTTCCAACTATGCCTCCAACTGTGAGCAATGGGGGAGCTTCTTATCTCTTCCTTAAGCACAGTTAGAGAGGTGACTCAAAAGGATCACCCTTGAGTAGCTTGATTTTTGTCTCACCAAGTTTGAAAGGTAAGGCAGTCTCCTGTCTTGATTACCACTCAGAAAGACAAGACAGACAAACTGCTGAAATTCTTTGGTAGTGAATGTAGCCTTCACTGCTAGCATCTGTCAAGGTGAATGATAGGTGAGTGTTTCATATAGATTATTTTGTCATGTGGGAGAGAAAGTCAGCCTAAAGTCAATGTGACTCCTGCTCAAATGTATTATCTGTATACAATGAGACTCAAATAAAGGGTTTTTCCATGGAGAAGACCCTGAAAAAACAAGGGATTACAGATAGTAAGACTCAGGAGAATGATCCCAAAACCTGTGTCATAGCAAAATCCAGAGGAGCCTCAATGCTACCATGAAACATTAAACTAGACTAGTAACTAGTAAAAGTCAGTGGTAACAATCTGTCAGACCTTGAGAATACAGAATTATGTTAGAACAGTGACAATCAGATAAAAACCTCCATGTAAAATTCCGCCCCCATCCCCACTCCCTTCTCTGCCTTCCAACTCAACAGACATTGGGAGAAATCAGATGGTAGGTAGAGAAGTAGCTGGTCATGCCTGTTCCTCTGCAACAGGCAACCGAACTGGAGCCAATCTTATATGTCACAAAAAGATTTTAATCAAATATATAATTACGAATATTTTAAAGCCCGGGGATTCTAGGTGCTAATTTCAGATTGTGTTTTTGATTTAAAGTTATCACAGGACTCTTCAAGAGTGAACAGAAGAGTCACGGGAACCACTTGAATTTTTATTTTAGTATCAAAAGGATATCTTCTCTCATTTAATAATGTTAAAGGGATAGTAGAAGCATAAATAATAAGCAGGTATATTAAAAGAATCTCATATGTCATGTCTGCGTGATATTTACATGCCATTTGCTTTAAGGCCTCATCTTTCTTCTACTTCAAGTAGGATAGAATATATTTCAAATATTAGAACAACTCATTTACTCTATAAAGAAAGAGAGAGAAATTAGAAAGAAAGTACTTACAGATTTTTTTTTTCATGCTGTCCTTCTCAGTATAACCATCTGGCAGCTATCCTGTGACAATTACTGTAGGGAGCAGTGGCTCTTATCCCAGCAGTCATTGTAGCACACAATGAATATTTAGAAGAAAGAGAATCTCCAATCATATGTAACACAGATGTCAGAAATATAAAATGGTTGGATAGAGCTTTACTTTTTTTTTCTCTAAGTTCCTCAAGACAAACAACACATTTTGCTCATCCTTTGCTTTTGAATACAATGAGTAGTCTAAAGCATTGTTTTTATACATCAGCTCTGTGACGTTGGGTTGGATAATACTTTGTTGAAGAGAGTGTTTTGGCCTGGTAGAATGTGTAGCAGTACCCATGACCTTTACACTCTACATTCTGGCACCACTCCCCAATTGTGACAACTAAAAATATAATTAGACATAGCCCAAGTTATCACAGGCAGTACAATTTCTCCCCTCCTGTACTTCCATCAGAGCCCTGTTCTAAAAAATCAGATTGCATGCTAAAATCCTAGTTTGCAGTCAAAATCTAGTGTACTTTATTTTCATTTAACATTTTTAAAAATTCATGGTACTTCAGCACAAAATTATATCTCTTGGTAAATCCCAGTTGGAAAGAGTTGACACATTTGAGGAGTGCAGCAAATTAAGAGCTTTTGTTTCCCTAAGACTGCCAGAACTCTTCAAAGATAGAGAAGTCTTTATGGTACTATTAAAATGTGTTGTATGTGTCTATTACCTTGATTGTAGTGATGACATTATAGGTGTTTACACCTGTTCAAGCTCATCAATTGTACACATTGGATATGTACAGCTCTTTATATATAAAGTATAACTCAAAAGCTGTTAAAAACAATTAGTCCTTTAAAAAGTGTCATGAAATTTGGAAGGCAAAATTATTTTCATAAACTCATATTTCATTGAAAACTTAATAAAACTATATCTTGACTCTATGACTCTAATTTCACACAAAGAGCAAAGAAATGGTGCTAATCCTAGCACAAATTTTGCAGGATCAAGCATCTACTAACAGCCCTAGATTACTTGAATGTCACTGTTAACAGCACAGTACTTCCTGCCATCATGCATTTTAGTTCTTTGCTACGTGGTCATAACAAAAATAATATCTTATGACAATATGTTATTTTATCACTTTATAAAAATTGTTTTAAGTCACTAACTATTAATGATCCTAGTAATGTTATGGAGAGAAAATGACTTAAATATATTTTGATTAATTCAAATCGGTTCAGCCTGGTCCCAATTTGCATGACCTTTTAACATTACACAGATCATGTTATATACTTTGTGATGTTTTAAACAAAATTGAACATTTTAACTTTAATAATAACTTGGCACATAGGTTTTTTAAACTCTTGAAGTGGAAATGAAAATGTTCAGGGTTCCTCCACAATTAGGCACATGTGCTTGAGAACATTTGTATTTTTGTTATCATAGTAATGATTAGAGTACAAATTAGGATTAAAAACAGTTATGAGAACAAAGAGAGTACAGATTTAATAGTATATCATTATGATGCTAATCCACTTTTAATCAAGATAAACAGACACTTTTTTGATAGATTATTTTTAATGGAAGAGAAATAGTTCAAAACACAGAAAAATACTTTAACTCTTCTTATTTAATTGAATGAATTGATATTTCAAGCTGCTTAATATTTAAAACATTCAATATTGTTTTATTCACTTTAAATGCATATGTTCTTCTCTAGACTCTATTTCCTCTAGTGAGACCATTTGCAGGTCAGGAAAGAGTCATGGCACAATTAGTGCACGTACTGTACACACTACCATTCTTAATTGCTAATGAGTGTAAATAAGAGTTTGAAGTTGTGTGTGTGAGTATAGTATATTTTTCTTTGAATGAGATAAGAACACAATGGTGTACAAGCAAAATGCAATACAGTTATGTGTCACTTATCAATGAGAATGTGTTCTAGAAATATGACATTAGGTGATTTCATCATTGTGTGAACATCATAGTGGTGTACTTACATAAACCTATCCAGTACAGCTACTACATACCTAGGCTATATGGCACAGCCTAATGCTCCTAGGCAAACCTATTCAGTATGTTACTGTACTGAATACTGTAGAAAATTGTAACACAATGATAAATACTTGTCTATCTAAATATATCTAAACATAAAAAAGAAACAGTGAAAATATGGCATTATAATCTGATGAGATAACCGTTATATAGGAGGTCAGCCATTGACCAAAACAATAGTCAAAGTTTGTGCCTCTTATGAAACACATGACTGTATATAAAGTTCTATATTAATTGTCTTTAAAAATTAAATATATAGTATCCTATTAGCAAGTGAGTTACTATCAATCAGTGATCATATATAAAACATTATATTAAATTACATTGTTCAATATAATTGGCTTGGTGTTTCATTGCAGTGGTGGAATAGCTGCTCCTGTGAGTTAGAAAACTGAGACTCTCTGCCCCCCAAAAAACGACTACTAAGACTAAGTTAAATTGACTTTAATAAGGTCCTTCCATAGCCAGGACTAGAAAGAACAGAATCACTTCTCTTCTCTATATTATTTTCCTATAATCAACATACTGAATATGATGGTTTGAATGGAGAGAAAAAATCCTCTGTACTTCAATAAAACATTTCTAAAATAAGCAGTATTTATGTACTAAAGTATAGGAGTGAATTGAGGAACATTAAACATTCAAGAGTTTGTTTTTATGTAGTAATGTCTCTCACCATACTCACGATGTCCTGTTCTGTGAACAGCTGGTAGTTCTTTCAGTTCTTATGAACCTCACCTAAATATCTTACACTGAGAGTAAATGAGTAACAATAAATACATAGTAATCATATTTTTAGATTTTTTAGTTTTGTGGTGGTATACTTTAATACACAGTGGATCATTGTTTAAATTAATGGAGAAGTATTCTAAACATAGAACAGATAATATGCTGGTAAAGAGTGAAATAAAAGAGAAAATTGTTCTGTGTGGAATATTGTCATGACAATGCAACAAAGGGACAATAGAATAAGCTAAACTCACTTTCATTAAGCTCGTACAAATTGTGTCACTAGACAAAGGCATTGCTACAGACAAAATTCAGACTTAAATTAGACAATCACCATTCACCTCTGTGACAAGGCTTAACACTTATTTAATAAATTTCCAATGAAATATTTATAAACTGATACAAATTCTAATTAACCAAGAGACATTTTACAAAGGGAAACTAATAACAAGACTTCTAACTCACATTTTTCTATTCAATGCTTAAAAAAATTATATAGCACCAATTTTTATTTGCGAGAAAATATAATAGATATTCAGTAATGCCATAACTGACATAATCTAATGAGGAAAATGAGCCATGGCCTTTTCCTTTAATCAATTTAATTGGTGCTATTATTTTAGGCTTACTGATACCAGACTCAGAAGCACTTAATATCTGTCTATAAAACACACTATATCAGAAAAAAATGGTTTTAGAGACTAAACGTGAAATTGAAAAGATATTATATAGTTTTTCATCAAAATATCACCCTTTAACTAGGGTCAGTTCACACTAAACAAAATTTGCCCTGCCTCATTAGAGTATTTATTAATATGAAATAAACCAGACCATAAAAAACAAATTAGCTATGGAATTTTTAAAAAATTTATTCACAGTAAGTGTTGTTCTCACAGGAGTAAAACTCAGATTGAACATTTTGCAAATAAAATTAGAGAACAGAAAACACTGCAGTTCCCTTAATGAGAAGATTGTATCACTTTTTCTGGCTTAATGCCTGCCACAGGAACTAGGAAACCAGATCATATTTCTGACTTTTTGACTGCTAAGATTTCAGCACCACTGCAAGGCACCCAACTGGGCAGAATGTAGTATAATCACCTGCTTACTCTCCCCAGTGTTATCGTCATTGGCCAGTGGGACCCATTCATGGTCTCTTGCCCAGAAATCTCTGGTTTCTTGAATTTATTCCATGTTTTTCTGTATGTCATGCAAGTAATATTGACATTTTTTTTCAAATTACAATTTGTGAGATGATAATTGTAAGTGTGATGTGTATGTACTCTGTTATTTAGAATTGCCAGGGACGAACTCTCAGAGGAGGTGATTTTGATAAGAAATCTAAATGAAGGGAAGAATAGAGTTATGAACTATTTGTAGGAAAAATAATTTACAAATTTACACAGAAAAGATAATCAATCCAAAGCCTGAGGCTTGAATTTGTTTAGCATATCTAAGGAACATCAAAAACCCAGAATGTCATAGAATAAACTTGTTTAGGTAATAGAATGAAAAGTGAAACGTGGTAGAAGAAGAAATCAAAGGAATAACAGGAATTGGAAAAGGAAAATTTGTAGCAGCAAGTCATATAGACCCCTACAGTCTATTGTGTAGAATTTTGATTATATTCTGCATGTCAAAGGAAGTTACCAAAAAATTTTAAGGAGAGTAGTGCCATCATATTACTATTCCATAAAGAAGAATTGAGTTATGGATAGAGAAAAAAATCAAAAAGAAAGCAAGAAAGAACGTGATCATTCAGGGACTTGCAGAAGGCCAGATAAGAGGTGACGGTGGTCGGAGCTATTGACAGAGATAGTAAAATATGGTAGGAATCCAGATGTAGTTTGAAGATAGAAACAAGATCTATTGTGGGTGTCAGATAATTTGAGAAATTTCTGGAAAACTATTCATCTAGTAATTTAATTTCAGAGCTGAAATTAAAGCTATCTCCCTCTGACCTCAAGTCTGTATTCTTTCTGTTATTCAGTGGTTTTTAACCCAAGATAATCATCATAATCACATAGAGATATTTATAAGACAACGATTACGAAGTCTTTACCCAGTCCTATAGAATTATAGTATTTGAGAAAGGAGTTAGGAAATTATTGTTCATTTATTCAATGACATTTGCAACTACTTCATTTACCATACAATGATAAGTAGGATGTGTGTATATAGGTACAACTTTAACTATGGAAAAATGACTGACTACTTAGGAAACATGGGAAGAATACTTGTTTCAGGGAATACTTCATAAAAAGATGTAAGTAGGATTTTGAAGCACAAGTTATAGTTGCTCAATGAAGAATGGGTCAAAATAAGTAGATTTCAGAAATAAATCACAGAAGCAATAATTTTAACTGGATTCATTCTCTCTTTAAGCCTAGAACAAAAGAGAGAAAAATGGATATAGGTAAAAAGCACGTTTGTTTACAAAAATAGGTATTAAAGCAAGCTGGTGTGAGCTTAAGCAATTTATTCAATTTTGTGAAAACCAACTTTATTATCTGTACAACTGATATAAACCTTAACTCATTATGCTGTATCAAATTAGACAAATTAAATAGATTATTATTTAGTAAAAGGTAGATAATCTAGATTTGGTAGTTATTATTACAACTGTTAATGCAATGGGAGTACATTCTTAAGTGAAATGAAGATAAGTTATCAGAGTTCTGAAGACCAAGAATTATGAAGACAGATTTTGGGGATACTTTTATGCAGAATCCTTAAAATGCCAAAATTAATAGCAGAAGACTTCATTAGTGAATGTGAAAAACTGACAAGATAAAAGCTAAAGTATGCTTATAGCTTTTCAATCTGTTGGGACTATTTTGCATAATGATCCTGCTACTTAAATAATGTATTTGCTAAAATTCGACTTTGAGTCACCCATAATTTTCTTTGATTCTTTTATACATGCATTGATCTAATTTAAGTCCTCCTTTGGGTTTTGATTCATAAGGGTGAAGAACAAACAGGGTGGGTTATTGAAAGCATTTTATTTGTTTGTTCACTTTGCTTTGCGTTGTTTGTTCCCACACATGCTGTTTCCCGTTTCCTATCTCCTGTTTACCCCTTATGCATTTCCAGGATGTCTTCTTTCCCCCACACTTCACTGAAACAGCTCCTTGTAAAAGTCACAAGTGACCCTATATAGCCATATCCAGATGACCATTCTCATCCTCTCCTTTTTTGATCTCTTAGCATTGAGTCGATCACTGCTTTTTGAAAACCATTCTCACTTGGATTCTAAGATACCCCAATCTCCAGGTTCTCCTCTACTGCTTGGTTTATGATTCACACATTACAAATTCAGTAAACACTAAATGATTATCTGGCAAACATTTTCTACCCTTAGACTCCTTAAATAATTATAAGAAACATAGTCTATTCCTATATATACGACTATTTCTGCCCTCTCAAGGTAAAGAGAGTATGTCAAACCTAGTTTTACTCCTTTTATGGAACCGTTTTAGTTTTCCAGGATATATGTAGACCCTTCTTTCCAAGCACTTTCTCCTCAGAGAGATGTGATTATAACACAAGGATCATTAAACTTCATCTAGGGACTATTTCTAAATGCCTATATTCAGACTGTCTGCTTAGACTCACTAATCCAAAGGATTGCCTCAATGTACCTTAAACTTGCTTATTAGAGACAAATAAGCATACAACAAAATTTTATTTTTTATTTTGACCCATGTTTTCCAATTTGATTTATACTTTACACTTATATTTAAATAAACATCTAGTATATTTATATTATACTATAAATCTACAAATTGTAAATTATGTAATTTTCATGAAGCATGTAATATATAAGACCTTTAAAACACAAACATAACCATCTCCTTAAAACCTGTAAATAATTTCCCACTATATGTAAGATAAAATCTGAAGTCCACATCCAAGCCTAAGACGCTCTAAATCTGGCTGGGCTATGTGTGTCACCTGAGCTCTCTCTCTTGTCTGTTACATTGCAGCCTGGTGGGTAACCTTCTTTTTATTCTTGAGCACAAACAAGTTCTTTTGGTTTTTTTTTCTTTTGCTTTTTTTTATGGAATACATATGCTGTTTGTCCTCTTACCCGGAATTCTCTCTCTATTGTCTTTATTTGGCTGATATTTTTCTCATGACTCAAGTCTTATGTTAAATGTAATCTCTTCAAAGAAAATTCCATGCTAATATTGATTCATCCATTATTCTTTCTCTCTCCTACCTTCTTTGTTTCCTAGGTAGCACTTATTAGGATTGTAATTGCATATATAATTCAAGTTTATTGTCTATTATCTACCTCCTTCCCACCGCTGATACACATACAAACACCATATCCATGAAAGAGCTTTGAGTCAGACAGGGAGGGTGATGTATTTCTCACTTATGACCCAACACGTGACCCATACTTGTTCAACACTAAAATATGTTGAACGAATGGGTACACAAAATTCTGACAATCTTTCTAACCATGTGACATGGTGTTTTTACATGCAAGCAAACTTTAATTAGTAAATAGCAAAATTAGCTACAGAAATATCTTAATTTGCTTTTGTAAATTTCCTTGAAAAATATATCATTTTTACTTATATTTCACCCTACCTTTGACATACATTTTTCATCACATGATCCAGATAGAAAACTACTCAAATCGGGGTGCCACGGAGAAGGTCCAAACGTTGTATGATATTTATTTTGCTACTTTGAGTATTTTTTCTTTGTATTTTATTACTACTACTTTATTATTATTGAATTTGGTAATTCTTGAGCTTCTTGTACCTACAAGCTAGATGTTGCCATCTCATCTAGAGTTAGGAAATTTTTAGTTATTATTTCCTTAAGTGTGTGTTTGAGGTCTTTTTTTCTCTTTTGTCTCCTTTAGGAATTTTTATTATGCAGACGTTAGCTCTTCTGCATAATAAAGGGTATACCATAATTCTCATAAGCCTTCTTCACATTTTTTCCCCCTTTTTGTTCCTTTGGATAATTTCATATACCTGTCTTCAAGCTTACTGATTATTTTCTGTTTGTTCAAATGTGCTATTGAAAGTGTCTAATGAGTTTATCAGTTCTATTATCATATTCTTTGTTTCTAAATGTTCTTTTTTAAAAAAATATATTTCTATCTTTGTCAAATTTATGGTTGTTTCCTGGATTTTTTTTCGATTTTTACTTAGTTTTTCTATCCATATTTTCTTATGATTCTCTGAGCTTCTTTATGAATTCTCTGTCAGACATTTTAGATATTTTTAATTTTTCTGTGTTCATTTCTGGAAATTTGTTGGTTTCTTTTGTCAGTGTCAAATTTCTCTAGTTTTCACAATATTTGCAACTTAATTTTGATGCCCATGTATTTGAGGAGACAGCCTCTTTTTCCAGTTTTTGAAGATGTTCTCTGGTAGTGTTAGATCTTTACTTCTTAGTATTGGAATTTAAACGCTGACTTGTGATTGTTTCCCATTCAGGGGATAACTTATTTTAAGCATCAGAACTAAAATAGTGCTCTGGAACTAATTTGTTGCCTTCCCATTGCTTCCCAGCCTAGAGAAGACTTCAGCAGTTACCAGGACTTTAATTGTAACCTTTTAATAGTCTCTGGGCCAGGGGAAGGCTATGGAGCTGGGCTTTACAGAAATTTGAACCAGGGATTTGGTTTTTTCCAAAGATTGTGCCACCTATAGTATTATGGCACTGGCCAGTCTCTTTAAGGTGGCTTCCCTGCTGATAAAAATGCAGAGTAGTTTCCAAGACTCACATGCCAGTCACTGTAATCAGCACCCTGGTCTTCACTCCCCGTGGTTCAGTCATTTTGACACTCCCAGTGGTTCCTTCAGAACAAGACTGGAGTGGGCTTCTGAAGAAGATTCCCAGACCAGTATGAAGACCTAATGTCCATCACCAATTCACTCCTCTCACCTTGAAAAGCATGAGTCTAGGAGACTTCTCTGTGGGTGGCATTCAGCTTGGTGAAAGAGGTGATCTAGTCTGAAATGAGCATTTCTTTTACTGGTTTGGATTCTCTTCATTCTGTGAACCCAAGGGTTTCCCCATTTCTCTCCCAAATTCTAGAGAATTCAGGGTGATAATCTTGTCTTCAAACAGATTCTAGTTGTATTTCCGTGAAGAGAGTGATGCCAAGGTATCTTCTAACATTTTGTTGACATCACTCCCAAACTCTGTATAATATTTTATTACAATAGCATTTATGCTAAATTTGTTTTATTAATGACATTTTCTCATGGAATCTTCAACTCAAAGGGGAAAATTACATTAAATACTGTACACATTCACATTTTATAATTGAACTTTTTTTTGAATCTTCAAGGATAAATGCATCAGAGTTTTGTGATAACTCATCTTGCTACAGGAATTTATTTTTTTAATAATAGAATTATTTTGCCGATATTTAAAGTCATTTTGTAACTATATAACGTGTTTGAAATAGTCAGTGATTCTTCCCAGAAAATGTTTTTATATTACACACTACCATAAGATAGATCATTTTATTTTTGCTTCAGATTTCTGTTTTTGTAATTGGGAAGATTTATATATGAATCTTAACAAAGTTTTGTGTCCTTCCAAATTAGTTTCCAAGGAGTTTTTTTTAATCCACTATTGTAAGTTAACTTTTCCTAAGTAAAAATATTTGTTCAAATATGGCGCCTTACACTTGCCACAGTGGGACACTCTTAAACTGTCAGTCATTGCCCACTGTATAACTAAAATTGCATGTGAAAAAAATTCATATAGTAATTTCATGCTTCTTTTTGAACAAAGAAAATCTGATGAATTGCAGTCATTTACACAGCCAGACAAGAGAGGAATATATTTTAAAAATCAAATATATCATTTTATCTACAAAGATTTGAAAAGTGAACTAAAATGAGAAATCCTGTACTGTTTCTAGATTTCATAACGTAACTGTGAATTCAGATTCCACACTTCATCTTTCGTTTTGATGTGCATGTTTTTATCTCCAGAAAAAAATATATATTTATAATTTCCAAAAGAACTGCCTCAGAGGTAAGTGGTATCTAAATGTTGTTCTGCAGAAACAAAAAATATACAATTTCAGTTTTATTTGACTATAGATTGATGATCTATTACACAAGAATACAGAGACATCGTTCCTATAAAATCTGTAACATTATGGTTTAGGGACTATTCAACCTTTAACACAAATCATTTTTACTTTCTCACAGGAATTTTAAAAACTTAATTCTGATATATTGAATTTATTTTTGCTTCCCCATTTTCTCTTCAGTATGTCTGCTGAAAACTTTGTCTTTAGAAAATTGTAAAAAAGAAAAGAACAAAATTGAAAGGCAAAATAAACTGGGAAAAGATGGGGAACCAATTTCCCAAGAAGATGTATTTTAATGTAAAGGAGCTTAAGTCCATACTAACAGAAGCTTTTTTAAAAATTTGGAAATAAATTGAGCTCAGTGGTGGCTCAGCCTGTTATCCCATATCCCAGCACATTGGCGGGGGGAGGGAGAGAGAGTGTGAGGTGTGAGTGATGGGGGGTGGGGGGGGGAAAGAGAGAGTGAACATTTTCCCTATTCAATATCGTAGAATTGTTCTAATTATTTGTTAGAATTGTTAGAATTATTTGAAGGCACATCACTGATAGTATGTAAAGAGAAGGAAACAGAAGCTCTATGTGATCCTGAAAATAAGGGAAAGAGGAGTGTCTAGGAGATAATTTTTTGTTTCACAAATAACTTGTTGTCACTGACAAATTTTGAGTCTTTACATTACTGTATTTGGTGAGAAGTGTATATTCCTAAGTAGTTCTTCAGTTGTATTTGCACATAGATTAGTCTTAACATGCCTTTTCTTTCTACCCTGACAGAATAACATTGTAGTTGGTACATATTGCCAAAGAGAAATGTAAAGAATAAAGTGTTTTGAGTTCTATTGCTATAATAAAAATGATTTGTATTAAAGGTTAAATAGTCCCTGAACCATAATGTTACAAGTTTTATGGGAATGATGTTTCTATATGCTAGTGTAATGCATCATCAGTTCGCTTCCAAACACCGTGACATTGTACCTTTTTATTTCTCTGGAACAGTACTTAAATAGCATTTACCTCTAAATAGATCCTTCTGAATATGGGAACAGAGGATTATTTTACATAAGAATTAAATAAGGAATCATGACCCTAAATGACACAATAGGTCATATAGTATAAGGGTTACTAGTGCACTGTTTATCAAGTGACTATGTTTTGTTTCTCTAATTTTTAAAGCAAGATGGTTATTTTTGCACACAGTGGGGAATAGTTTGATTTAATATAAATTAAGATTTGAAATCATTAACTTTGCCTTTTTCTAAAACATCCTTGAGATGAGGGAGTTTTTCAAAGCTTACTAATTAATTATATTTAGGAGGCAGTTTTATAAAAGGATGCACAGAATTGGCAATTATCTGTTGAAGTCAGGTTGTACAGAAAGTCATTCAAGGAAACTCTAAATAAACAGTTTAATTAAGTGAATGTCATATTCAAATGTTCTCCATACATTGAGAAATGTCTGAGAGAATATTAAATCGGTTCTACATATGAGAACTATAATCTCAGACTCATTAAAATAACTGTAAGAAATACAACTTCATAACCTTTCTTTTTACATGACCATTTGTATCTCCTCCTAATTTAGTATAAGTGTTAAAGCTTAGTAAATGGCAATTTTTAATGGCAAGTTAATGTATTATTCTACTTTAGGATATTTTCCAGAAAGGCTCTTATTTTTTATGTACTTCCATCTTAGACTACTGTTTTGGCATAGCATACAATATCATGTCTATATCATAGATAGGCAGGGATGTTCAACAAACTTTTATATATACACATATATGTACATGTTTAATGCGCACCTTAAAAGACAATTTCTATGAATTTTAAAATGTGGGATAGACATCTTTTTGTTTATGTCAACAATGAGCTAGATTTTCTCCAAATTATTTCTCTGGTCATTAGCTTGGGAGAGATCAACTCATATCATTTTAGAGCTAGAGATAAATACTGTGTTAATAAGTATATAATATAAATTAATGAAATAGATCGATTGCAAAACATATCTACTATCAGAAATATATACAAACTATTTATTTGTACTGAAATATGTTGTCAGTATATTATAACAATAACGAGTATGTTATTGGTGATTTTTAAAAGTTGAAATCTCAAAAAAAAATGGAATTTTCTTCCAACATTCTTAATTATCTTAATTTGGAAAAATAAACCTTATTATCCATTGTTCGTACCAGAACATCAGGTCAGGCCTTGTGCTTTGAATTATTTTGTGCTTTCGCTATGCAGAGAATTCTGTTTTCAATCTCTTAACTGATAATAATACTTAGTTTTATTAGTTTCTAACTGGAAAAAAAATTTTAAACTAAGATACTTCCATAAACAGAATCTTTGCATCACAGCTTTTATATTTCTAATAGCTACTGTGAAGATGTCTGTAAAATTCAGACACTCTAAGTCAGATTATTGCATTTATTGCCTCAAAGCATCTGCTTAAGTTCTTGACACACCTAGCCATATTATATGGCTGAACAATGTGAGGTCGTTGTTATAAAGTTTTAATTTTGAGAATTTTCTTTAACATTCTATTCCTTAACTCCACAATATTAGACATATCATTCATGCAATCCTGTTAAGCTCCAGAAGGTGATTTCTGACAAGGCGTATTTGCCAGATTAATCCTTGACAAAGGAGTTTCCCAACGGCATCATTTCACAAGAAATCAGGTTAGCAAATCATATTTCACAGTTACTACTTTTATTCTACATATCATTTTATAAGGTCTTTAGATGATGAAAAACAGAGTCCTATTGATCCCACCTTTGCCAGCTAAGATGAATTTTTATCTTAGATGGCACAAACATATTGCATTCTGAATCTGTCCATTATCAAATGACAAATCAATTAACTTTTAGATAGTTCAGGAGATGATGGTTAAAGTTCTGGGAATCTATGCAAATGACTGGTTGTATTATTGACTACAGTTTGAGTTCCACTTTCTTACAGCAATTCATGGTGAATGATGAACTGAATGAGGGTAATGACTAAGTAATTGTTAAGCATTTTCAAATAGGTTTTAAGAATCATATTAAGTCTAAAATTACCTGATCATCTTCAAAGCACTGTCTTTAGTCACTAATCTTGACAATTTTATGCTAAATCTTAATTCAACTCATGTTCATGCATGCACACACTCATACTCACAAACAAAATAATTTCATGAGTTGGTTTCAGTCATACACCTCATGTCCACAAGTTTCCAGTAACATCATAATTTTACTGATAATGTATCACAAGTATATAAGACATGAGGAGAAAATAAAAACAGTACAAATCAGTTACCTTTTCTTCCCTAATGTGAACTTTGTGTGTTCAGCCATATTTTCAAATTTCTGGGCAATAGATGTTTCAGTTACCCTTGTATCTTATTATAAGCAATTTTTCTTCATTTAATTAGAGTATCTCTAAAAATTACTACTTTAAAAAATTATTAGCTGGGCTTGGTGGCTCAGCCTGTAATCCCGTGCCTTTGGGAGGCTGAGGTGAGTGGATTATCTGAGCCTGCGGGTTCGAGACCCGCCTGGGCAGCGAGACCTCATCTCTACAATAAATCAAAAAATTAGCTGAGCGTGGTAGCGTGTGCCTGTAATTCTGGCTACTGGAAGGCTGAGGCGGAAGGATCACCGGAGCCCGGCAGGTCAAGGCTGCGGTGGCCGGGAGCAGACACTGCACTCCAGTCTGGGCCACAGAGTGAGACTCCAACTCAAACAAACAAACAAACAAACAAAATTATTGATGTATGACGATTTTTTCATTCATGATATAATTCCTTTTCAGAGTAGCAGAGACATGTTTATTTATATTTAAAAATAAACCCTTTCGTAATGTTAGTCTTTTTCTTTCAGCTCATTAAGTTTTTCATGACATATCTTATCTCCACATAATTCATCTCTATTGCTGTGGTTTGTTTTCAACTGGTGCCTTAAATAATCCGTCTTAACCCAGATACAGTAAATTTGCACATTAATCGTATAAGCAATTATTTAGTTCTACAAAATAATACGATCTTTTAATTTTCCAGAAACACTTATTCTTGGCTTAACTTTTATAAAAAAAAATTAAGTCAATAAAAGGAAATTTTGCAATTACAGTAACAAATGAAATCTGTTTAGTTTAATTTCAGTATCAGAGAAAGAATGCAAAAGTAAGCCTTGAAAACTGTGACCAGTAAAAAACAACAGTGATTGACTCCAGATAATCACTGCCATGCAATAATTTTTGCATCCAGTTTGTAGCTATTCCAGTTTTCCAGACAAACCTGAGAAATGGGATTTTGCATCTTATGATTTTTAAGTGTTAGCTCAAAATTGTTTAAATATCTGAGAGTGAAAAACAAGCATAATTAAACCCGGTCTGGATACACAAGATGAGTTATGTGGATACACCGAGTTATGGTCATAACTCTGACGCATAAGCTTCTCCAACCAACCCCTGTTTTTTTATAAAAGAGGGAACTGAGATTCCAAAAATTAAAGTAATTTACCCAAGCACACAAAGCAAAACAATAAACATAAAGATAGGTTATGATGCTGGTAGATAATAACGGGGCTAATTCCATTTAAAAATACATCTAAGCTGGGGTCGGTGGCTCAACCTGTCATCCCGCGCCTTTGGGAGGCTGAGGTGAGTGGATGGCCTGAGCCCGCGGGTTCGAGACCCGCCTGGGCAGCGAGACCTCATCTCTACCATAAATCAAAAAATGAGCCGGGCGTGGTAGCGCAGGCCTGTAATTCCGGCTACTGGAAAGGCTGAGGCGGAAGGATCGCTGGAGCCCAGCAGGTCGAGGCTGCGGTGGCCGGGAGCGGCCCCTGCACTCCAGTCTGGGCGACCGAGTGAGACACCAACTCAAAAAAAAAAAAAAAGAAGGCCAAAAACATGAACACTATCTAAAAAACAGACTGCCATCTGTCTTGGATTATTTCAAACTTCACCTAAATGTAGATGTAGGTCAAATGACTTCTGAATTTTTACTTTATTGTTAGAAGGATAAAAGCAGAATTCACAATTACATTTTAAACCAAGTGCCTGAGAGCAAAGTAAAATTTAAACTGTACAATTACGCCATGATTTCAAATGGGCACTAACAACAAATCTAAGCCAAAAGTTGTGCATGACTAAATTGTCCTAACTGACTCTGGACATTGTCAGGCACTGTTCAGCCCACTACATAGCTACACCCTCTGGCACTTAAACAGCGAGGCCAAAATAATCTCATTAAAATTAAAATGCATTTGGTCAATATTCAGTATAGACAGTGCCAGATGACAAATAAAAGTCTGTTGATTTTACCAAACTATTAGACTGATTTTGGTGAGTATATGATAAGATTACAAAAAGACATTTTTTATCTCTCAGAAATATTTTCACCCAGCTGTGTTACTTTTCTAAACAAAGGTAAATAAAATTATGTTTCGACAAAAATATATTTTAAACTACACATTCAAAGACAATTAAAAACTACTGGACATCTTAAGATTAATTAATTTTACTTTTTTTAATGCTAACTACCTACCATATAGCACTGCAATATTGCTTTTTCTTAGCATGTGAAATAAGGGTAAAATGTTCTCACTGAATAAGACTAAGCATGAATACTATGCTTTTTAAAATGCCTCATATCATTCATTTGCTCTCCATAAATTCCTGCTCTAAATTCTTCTAATCTATCCTAAAATTGCACATCTTAGAAATGCAACAGCAAATCTTAACATTATTCTTTCTTCCTAAAACTATTAATATTTGTTTTGCATGAGAGGAGACCCTACAACATATAACTCAGTTTATTAGAGGTTCTCTTAAATTCACTGAAATATGTTTAAGCATGAAATTGTCTGTAAATAAGAGTGAATTACACAATGAATGTACAATATGAGAAATTGAGATAACCAAGAGTTGCACACTATAGTCAACTTTTGGTGTACCATACAAAATATGGGGGCAGAAGCATATGTTTTCTAATAATATTGTCCCTTTATCACTGGAAAACATCTTACTATAAATATTGTTCACTATAGATACTTCTAAAGATCTGGGCACTTATAATATTTACGTAAGATGACAAAGCTTTGTGAGGAAGAGAATTCAGATTTTTGTGAACTGGCTGTCCTACTGAGCTCCCAACTTACAAGTTATTTTATTCCAGTAATCATTCTGAGGCTGACATGCATTCAACAAATATTTACTGAATATCTACAAAGTACAGGTGGTGTTTTTGTAACTGTGCATGCAGCAGTGAGCAAAACAGACCAAGTTCTTGTTCTTGTGGGCTAACATTCTAGAAAGAAAAGACAGATTGAAAAAACAAGAGAACTGGTAAATATATAAAAATCACACAATGGTAAGTGTTCTGTAAAAAATCTAAACTAAGTAAAGGAATTGAGTGGGCTGACATTGATCTTTGAAAACATCAGCTAAAATATTCTTTTTCTGAACATTGCATCATGAATACTTAATCAAAGTATGAATATTTGCATTCCTCTACTTTCTCCACTCTAACTCTTGTATTCTCAATGATTGTTTTTAAATTTCATGTAATGATAATGTAAAGAAAAGGAAGAAATATTTGAAGAATAAAAAGCCTAGAATATCTGATTTTAGAGTCCATGCATCAGCATGTCCAAGTTTTTTGTGTGTATGTGAAAGAAAGGGATGACAGCTGCCCTAGCCTTTTGCTGTGGGTTTTCATACTAATAAAACATTTATTTTCATTTAGTATACATATTATAGTTGGGGGTATTCTTACTCTTATACTCCTGCCACTAAGTAGTAAATTATCCTAGCAGTCTTCTAGTTGGCTTGGGTTAGTACGGGTGGTTTTTTAAAGTTCAGGTTGAGAACTGAGGCTCTGTCTATTAGTCAAGCGGAAAGAATCCTCTAGAGTGAAATTATCCTCATCTTCACTACTAAACGAACAGACGAAAGTGATTTTTCAGTTGGATAGTGCAGCTGGTCTCTTTGGAGAATATTAACACACAAAGTGAGTGGAGAACTGAGTGATATTTCTAGTGAAATATAGCATATAGAATGGCACACATGCACCCCAGTAAAAAGTTACTTTAGTAATATATACAGTAATGCAAATATCTAGGATACCTTAAGATATGTATTTAAATTAGACTTGTTAAACTTAGATTTGACTCTGAATTGTGTAGGACTGGAAAATAATTATTTCACTTTTACTTCATGATTTGCTTGGCAACTAAGCCCATGTTAATCACTTTATAGCATTTCTTTTTAAATTATGACACATAATTAAAGGGGCAGGTATAAATGTATTTTTTAATCAGAATTAATATTGTTCTTAAATCATTTTAATTACTATTTTATTTTATTTTATTTTTTTGAATTGGAGTCTCACTCTGTCACCCAGGCTGGAGTGCAGTGGCACACTCACAGTCACCCCAGCGTCGACCTGCTGGGTTCCAGCGATCCTTCCGCCTCAGCCTTCCAAATAGCCAGAACTACAGGCACAGGCTACCACCCATGGCTAATTTTTTATTTATTGTAGAGATGAGATCTCGCCAATTGGCCCAGGCTGATCTTGAACCCGTGGACTCAGGCAATCCGCTCTCCTCAGCCTCCCAAAGTGCTGGGATTACAGGTTGAGCCACCAAGACCGGCCTAATATTGTTTTTAAAAATTAAGGACATGAGATTTTTAACCAGTAAATATTTAACAATTCACATGTATGCAAGAATGAAAAGAATTACATGGGTTCATTTATGGGCACAAAAACATATAAATTCCTGTGAGACAAACTTTAGCAAGAATTTTAAAAGATTTTAAAGAATAGCAGAATGCAGTCCAGATACTTACACAGTAAATTTTATTTATTTATTTTTAAAGAAACTATTTATTGCTTAAAGTACAATAATAAATTTTAAAGTGTGTATGTGTGTGTGTGTGTGTGTGTGTAAGGTGGGGTAAATGGTTCATAAGTATTAATGAAGGCAAAAGAAAATAATATATACCAAGATTGTATTTTATTAATAAAATCAATTGTGAGATTATATAAATGTAGTAAGCAGGGATGTAAAAAAATTAGCCACTCTATGTTTATTGTTTTAGATAAATTATCAGGTAAGAATAGAAAGAATCTATCACACCTTTATTTTGCAGATTTACAGCATTTTGAATTGCACGGGAATAGATATTTACCAGGAAAAAGTCAGGTGGAAATTAAGACAATTGAGAGAAACAGCTAAGGAGCACAATATAGTTATATCATTTGAAAGCAAAGGTATTAATTTTTGTGAAGTAATTTAACACATTGCAATTCTCACATTAGTGACTTATTACCCTTAGATCTTTGCTTTTCCAGCAATGCAAAGTGGGAGAAAATTGATCATGCTTTATGTTTAGTTTCCTTTCATTCATGATAAATGCAACTTCATCACTAGTAATTGAAGAAAATACTAAACTAAAGTTACAGATGAATATGCCCTGATAATAGAGCTAAAATTTAGCTGATGAAAAACCAGTTGGATAAAAGCTGCCATGCTGGGGAAGGGATTTATTCAAGAGCAAAGTATTAGCAGGGGTAAGAGAAATGAAAGAAGCAGAAATAATCACTTGAACATAGCTCAAGATTTATTTGAGGATCACTGATTTTTTTTTAAGGGACTCAGAACTCCAGTAATTACATCATAGGTCAGACCCACAAAAAGTGAACATTTCTGATCATCACAGTCTATAACAAATTAAGAGATTAATTTTATGCTGACCCGGAGGAAACCAATATATCAGTTAGACAAAGTGGTTTCCTGGAGCCAATCTTCTCAATATACTTTTTATCTCGACAAGCATGCAGGGCCCTATATTTATGCCTTCTTGACTGTGAGTCCTGGAGTCTATGGCAGGTTCTTTCTGAATGTACTCATTGACCCCATTGCTACCTAATGGCACAATGGAACAGTTGTTTATTTATTGATTCATTTATTCATCTTGCTAATAAAAATTAATCAAGCAGTGATTGATCTGCTTAATCAAGCAGATACCATGCCATGTACTAAAAATACCAAAATGAATGGAAAAAGTCCAGATATCAGCAAATCACCTTTTAATAGAAAAGATAGGCAAATAAATATAAATATAAATTTTATTTATTTTTAAAGAAACGATTTATTGCTTAAAGTGCAATAATAAATTTTAAAGTTATTAGAATGCAAAGGATTATAATATAAATATTATCTTACTTGTAATATAAGTATTATATTACTTGTAATACAAATATATAAAAATTGCTATGAGAACAACAGTTTGAATACCTAGTCCTGTGACTTTGTTTATTTACTTTTGATAAAGTTCAGTGCCTCAGGAACATGAATCCAGATCCATTTGTGCTTTTTATTTTTTTCAACAATTCCTAGCTCTAAGGCCCAGAAATCAAGGGAAGTATTAGTAAAAAAAATCTGGAAATTGGTGGGTGAAGGGGATGAAAGTCAAAAGAGAAAAGGACAGAAGGAAAATAGAAGAAATGGAAGGGAAGAAGAATAGAGGGGAATCGAAGTAGGAGGGAAGGGAAGAAGAGAAGGGAGAGAGAAGAAGAGAAGAAATGATGAAAGATACAAGATGAAAGACATATAGAAGCAATAGTCCTTTGGGCAGAGTTAGAAACATTCTTCTTAAAATAAAAATCACTTGCTTCGTGTCTACTAGGAATGAAATATTATCTCATTACTAAAGTCCTTTTTGTAGATTTTTAGAAAAGATAAGCATACATAACTTACTTTTGTCTAGAAATTTTAAGAGAAAAAGTACAAAGAAGATCTATTTTCAAAAGTAAAAAATCTCATAAATTGTCTAATCAAGTGGAAGAAAAATTGCAACCGTTGTTTAATTCATTTACTCATTCATATTGCTAATAATTAATTGAGCAGTGATCAATCTTCTTGGTCAGCAATATGGGACGGGGGTAATGCAAAGTCAAAAAATTTACTAACATGTTAGGGAAAAATAAGTTGATCCAAGTATGTTTCATATATTCTACACAGACAAGTACCCAGTCTCAGTTTTGAAGTCTTGACAAAGCAATACATCTCTGTACCTAGATAGGAATAATAAAGTGTAAAGTAAAAACATTAATTCAGCAAATTTCATGAATGCAATCTAAAAAATTTTATATTGCATTTATATGGGTCCAACATTCTTTACTGGAGAGATTTCAGTAGTATTTTTGCATTGGTATATTATGCCAAAATAAACAGAAAAAGTCCAGATATCAGCAAATCGTCTTTTAATAGAAAAGATAGGCAAATGAAAATATTATTAGAATACAAAGAATTATAATATAAACATTTGAAAATGATGCCTAGTAGGCAGGGGAAAAAAGTAATCTATTTAGAATTTGGTCAGTTCTCAATCTCTGCTGTTTATTTTCATATTGCCCTCCATATAGAAATGCTTTGAGTACATAAATATTTGCCTTGTTAGTTATAAAGTCAATTATTTCTATAATGATCAATGCCATTTTAATACCAAAGATTTCTTAGCACTATATACTATAATACAGAGTACATCAAATAACTATTCAACTTTACCACTCCAGAATCTAAGTGCAGCTTTTAGCTACACATTTCCACTATCTTCATAGCCTCCCTAAACTTAATTTATAGTTTTTTCAAGGTTTCTTCAGGCAGCTTCAGAGAAATGAGACATCTAATCAGATATTCCTTCAGGAGAGTGAGTCAACTGTGTGAAGTGATAGACAAGTTGGAAGTATCCGTGCTTTAACAATATCTGGTAGTTATCCGTGCTTTAACAATATCATGTAACCAGAAAGGCTTAGAATTTCCATAAAACTTTTAGATTCTTGGATCTGCTTTTTCTGCAGTGCTTTACCCCTCCTCTAAGCTTATAATCCACTTTTATATCAGAAGCAAAAAAGACTAAGAGCTAAACAACCTGTACTAGAAAGTTTTTAAAGTTAGATTTATTTTAATATATAAGGATTTGTCACATAGTGGTAATTTTACAAAATGCCATAATGGACAGAATTATCATGTCTATCATTCGGTTACAAATGTTAATAGTTGAAGCTTAATTCTCAACTGTAAGAGTCTATTAAAATATTTTGAATGGAGTACTGCAAAACATCTCTAAAGTATATTATTAAATAATAATATTATTATTTTTATTTATATTAATAAATAATAATATAATATTATTAAATTATTAATTATATATTATTAAATGATGCTCACATCATTTTCAATTCTTAAGAAGGTTGCAGATGAAAATATCTCTCAGCTCTGTTAGTAGACTTTCATTTTCCAAAAGCCATTGAATTTTTTTTTAATTATTTTTTTTTTTATTATGAAGTTGTGGGGTGCAGTTAAGGGTTAGGTATACAATTGCATTTCATTCAGGCACCCTGTTGATATGGGGTGTTTCCCCGTTCCTAGACAGATATTTGCTACTGTTAATCCCATCTCCCTCCCCCTACCATAGTTTCCCAGTATTGTCAGGCATTTTTGTATAGTATTGCATTGAATGTTTAAGGTCCATTATATGAGTGAGAACATGTGATACTCGGATCTTTGTTTCTGTGAGAGGTCACTCAGTATTATAGACTCTAGTTCCATCCAGGTTCCATAGATTTTTAAGACAAATGGTAACATTGATTTGAGTTTTGGCTTTTGTTTCACATACTACTCTTGTTATCAAATAAAATTAATGTTGTGGTCTCTCAGCAACTACATCACAAAACAAGTGACTAGTAACCTCCTCACAAAAGTAACTTAAGACTAAATAATAGAGGTCTTAATGTCAAAATAGAAATGCTATGTTGAACATTTTGCACATTGTCTTTTTATATTGCCAGAATTCATAATGAGTTTTGAATATCCCATTGTCAAAATGCATTGATCAATCCCTTTTCTAAAGAAGTATATGTCCTTAACTCCACTTAATCTACTATTATACCTTGATCCAGTAGTATAAAATTTAGTAACATGGGAACAGAATCCTGTAATATCCTTTGGGCTTTTATTTTATTTTTTTCTGTTTGCAGGGTAAAAGGATACTGCAGCTAATTCAAGGAGAAAAATAAGTGTGATCTCAAGGGAATGCATTTTATTGATTATAGCAAAAAAGGGGGAATAAGTTCAATTGGCTCACGCTACTTATTCTTGACATAGATGCAACTTTGCTGAGAAGTAAATGAGTATGAGGTAATGCCATCATAAATAATTGCTTAAATCATCTCAGCAATATGGAAGCTGAAATTTTGTAAAGAGAGAAAGCGAAAGCCTTGTAAATGTAAAAGCATGGTGAAGACAAGCTCTTAAGGTAATTGAATATTTTTTCATTGGACAGTAGCTTTATACCACGTATGGCTTTAAAGTCAGATTTGGAGTACCCTCTAGTTAATAACTGCAGATCAAAACAGATTTTATATTTCTTACTACTAGCTTTAGTTACTACAAATAGAATGAAAGGGGCTAACGGACTATGTACAATTAAATAGCTTACCATTCAATAGTGTACAGTGGCACAAGTAGAAGAGAGTGTCTGTTACAAATAGCCAAAAAACTTTTAAATGTATTTCTCGTCTTAATGTTGAAATCAATATTGATCTGTATATTTTTTTAAAACTCCAACAATGGATTTAATAAAGACCATTGAGATATACAATGGTCTGGTATAATTTTCAGGATTTATTCTTACCTCTTTTGGGAAAGCCTAATATTAAAGATGAAGTGGAAAATGAAATGCCATTTATATGATTTACTGTGTCTAATTTTCCAAAATACTTCCTGACTTCAATACACTAGAGTAAAACTTTTACTGTGGCCAACTCTCGTTCAACATTTTCAAAGACTTTACTACTTTTTAACTTGTAATTTTACAAAATGAACTAATAGATAATAATAGAGGGCCGGTACCCTGCTGCGTGATCTGTACTGATCATTTTATTCAATCTTTATGGGAAAAACTTGGAGGTAAATATTATCATCTCTACTTTCTAGGTAAAGTAACCTTAGCATGGAAAAGTTAAGCAATTTGCATGAGCTCTAACACCAGTAAATCAGAGACCAGCCATGACAGGGAACACAGCATTGCTAAATACTCCAAGCCTGGCTTTAGAGGAAGATTGCCAGGATGGAATCTTTTGTGTCACTTGCAACCAGTGTGACTTCTAACAAAGTTGTTTGTCTAAGTTGTTGTGCCTCAATTTTGTCTTTAGGAAAGTGGGGTAATGACCTAAAAGTGATGTTATGAATATTAAATGAGTTCATATTCTTAAGGCACTACCGTACAGATATGGAGTGCTTGTTAAATAAAAGGTCTGATATTTCAAAACAAGATTTATCATTAATAACTAACAATACCATCCCATTACTACCCTCCTGGAGTAGTTTGTCTCTGTTAAATATATCTTCTTATGAATTAAATATGTATAGGAAGCAATTTAGAAAATTATGAATTACAGAAAGTAGGTAATTTTCTGGTACAATGAAATTCAATTGAGAAACAGTCAATATCACTCATGAAAATAATTGAAAATAAAGTTTTTAATGCATAAGTCTGACAGATCATCAATTGTGAAGATACCTACTAACAAAAGTCTTTTTTTAAAACCAAAATTAGTACTTTGGTATTTATTTAAGAAACGGTAAACCGGGCTCGGTGGCTCAGCCTGTAATCCCGCACTTTGGGAGGCTGAGGTGAATGGATTGCCTGAGCCCGCACATTCGAGACCCGCCTGGGCAACTTGGTGAGACCTCATCTCTACAATAAATCAAAAAATAGCTGAGCGTGGTAGCGCGCCTGTAGTTCAAGCTACTGGGAGCAGCCACTGCACTCCAGTCTGGGCGACAATGTGAGACTCCAACTCAAAAAAAAAAAAAAAGAAAGAAAAGAAAAGAAACTGCAAGAATAACTATAAAATCCCTCATGAGAATGGATCTGTTAAATAGATTGATTGTTTTTACAGTAATTTTTATTTAATATGATTTTACATTAAAGTTTACAAACAGTAGTTTCTATCGCTCCACTTAAAAACATTTTCCAAAATGTTATATTATGAATTAATGTTAACCTGACATTTATATAATTCTTTTATTTGCACATAGGACCCTTATTCTTTAAAAAGCTCATAAAGGAAACCTAAGAATTATTCTAATAAAAACACACAAATGTAAAAAAACATTGTTAAATGTAATGTACAAAAAAAGTCAATAAATTATATCTCTTTTCAACAATTTGTCCAGCAATGTATTTTGTTGTATTATGTGGTAAATACATTATTCACTGTGCAGTACAAAGCAAGCATACTTTACATAATACAAGTCTATATAATATAGAAAGATTAAAGCTTAGGTCTTATTTTAATTCTCCAATTCTAGCATAGTAAATGAGACTTTCAATAATCTGATTTGATAGTTTTTCCATATCTTTTGACCATAGGTCTAAATTTTTTAATTATTCATGCCAGGCAATTTCCTTTTACACTTAATCACAGATAGACATAGAAATCAGTGCATCTTGTAAGTATTTATGAACATAAAATGAGAATGGACTTAATACTGTTTCCACCAAGTAATAAGAGTATGTAATATGTTGATAAATATAATGTACTAAGACAATAACAGATATATTGCATTTTGCTCACAGATGCCTAAAAAGTTGGGTATAAATCATATTTTTTTTTCAAATGGAACCATAATATAAATAAAATTGAAGAACATGCAGATAACTTTTTAGTGCTTCTCACCACTGAAGGGTGCAGGAAGTGACCAGAGAGGCGGCTCCCAAAATGGCCCGACACACCAGACAACAAAGGCCCCAGGTCCCGGCTTCTGTGAGCACAATTCGCGGAGCGGGAATTTCAAACCTGCAAGCCTCCAATCCGTAGCCAGCTTTGTTAGGCGTCCAATAGGACCATCACACGGCGTTGGCCCCACCCTGCTCCCATGTAGCCTCTCTCTCTCTCTCTCTCCTCTCTCTCTCTCTCTCTCTCTCTCTCACTCTCTCTCTCTCTCCCCCCCCACC